>NC_056741.1:162440231-162740231 GCF_019279795.1 Protopterus annectens
TCTTATGCTAAGAGGTTGAGAAGCATGGAGGTATGGTGTGTAATGCTCTAGTTAAGGGGGAAGGCAAGTTAGTCAATTAACTGTATCAGGCTTGACCCTGTAACTTGGTTACAGGAGACAAGAGCCTGAATCCTCTATATCAACTACCAGACTGCCGAAGGGATTGTGAGTTTGAGTTTCTGTGCATTTTCAGGGAATTATGAGTTTTAGTGCATTTTCAAGGGACTGAGTTTCATTTCATTTTCATGGAATTGTGAGTTTAAAGGAAAGATAAGTTTAATGTTGCTCATGCTAAGCCTGTTTTCAATGTGCAACTAACTTTTGTTTATCAAATGACAGTCACTGTTTGCGTTGTAGAATTTGAAAGCAGTGTTAGTAGCATAATTGCCATTGGTGCAGAAGGCTGTGGATTCTATTTCCACACCATGTAGATGGAGTGATGATATTGTAGTGCATTTTGATTCCTGATTATTTGTTGCATTTTAAGGGGGATAGGAGTTCTGCACTCCTGACATGACTAGTAACTATGAATTTGTCACTTTGTCAGACATTCCCTATTACAATATTACTACCTTATCGATTTTTTAATGTTACATAGGCAATTAATTCTTTACAGGCAGCAGGGACTGAATATGTAGAGGAAACATTGAAATGTAAAGCTGTTTGCCAGTATAACCCCTTTATTAGTTATAGATTTCTTTAATGCGGAATTATTCGGATGACTTTTACTTCTGCAGAGATTGTGCTTATTGAGTGATATTTGTAGATTATAATGGCAGAAGTCTGATTGCCCTTTTATGGATGAAATTTTCTGAAATGGTTAGTTTTGTCTTTATTGGTTCATATATTTTGTTTCATTGCTTACTAGAAGAATGTTCATAACTACAAATTTAAAACACCATTCTAACAAATGGTGCTGTGTTATACAAGGAATATAATTTAATAAATTAGGAAGGTGAATCAAAAAACACATGTGCATGGCCCTATAAATGTGTGCAAGGAGCCTATGGATCAAAACAGCTGAAATGTAAATTTAACCATCCACTGGCCAGATGCATTTTCTTTTAATGTGGGTTTTCATGCTGTTTCAATGAATGTGAGTTTCAGGGGCAGAGAAGTTTACTGCTGATTCTTAGTCTGTTTTCACTGTGAGACTGCATTGTTTGTTTAGCAATTGGCTATCAGTGTTCATGCTATTTTATTTCAATATCTGTAATCATTGTAGAAGTAAATAAGAAAACAGGTTCCTTGTGTCTTTATTTAAAATATCCATGATAATTCTTTCTATGGCTTTACATACAAGACTAGTCAGACTTATGGTTTGTAGTTATCCAGGTCAGTAGATGGCCAAACCCTGTGCTAAAGATTAACTGTTGCAGTTCTCCATTCATTGCGCATGAAACCACTTAGGAGCTAAGCATGAAACCACTTAGGAGGTTAATGTTGAACAGTGATTTTTAGAGCATTTGATAGCTCATATTTCATGCTATCCAAGAGGTATCCCAGGATATTATCAGGGCCCATTGTAGTATTCTTTGCTTTGGATAGTGCATTGAAGACTTGTTTTCTAGTAACAGCCAGAAGAGTTATGGTCGAGGGTGTCTCCTGAGAGGTATTGAGGGGATGAAGGGGTGAAACTGGGATTAAAGTTATCAGCCAGTAGGTTTACTATATCCTCCGGTTCCTTTTAGGTGGTTCCATTTACAATTTGTTCAGCACACTGTTGTGCTACCTTTGAGGTTGCTGATAAAGCTGAGGAAGGCCTTGTGGTTATCCTTTGTCTTTCAGGATTGTTCTGCCTCAAATTTGGCTTTGGTGGGCTTGATAATCTTGATGAGTGGATGGGGGATTGTAGGTTTGTCCCGGGGATTACTTCTGTGTCACTATTAGACAGAGGCACAGTAAACTAAACTTTAAAAAGGGCACAGTATACTCAAATCAAGGGGTGGCGTAAGCCAAACACAATTGGGCTAGGCTTATAAATGCCCCAGGGCAGATAGCCTAGTATGAACCTATGAACCTATAAGATTTCTGAGTTGCTTATTTAGTTTGAGGGGTTTCTCTCTTTACTGGGTATTGCACTTCCTAGTTTTGGCCATGGTTTTCCTACTTTTGTTATACAACTTGTTGATATTGGGAATCTACCAGGGTAGCTTGTTATTTGAATTGGTTCTTTGCTTATTACTTGTGGGTAGAGCTACATCAGTGCTGCTGTTTACATGATGGTACACATCATGGTTAGGGAGGAAGGAAATTTTACCATGGTGTAAGTCATTAGTAGGAGGTTTGCTCCGGAATAATTCCAAAATGTTTGAGGGTTAGATGGTATCCACTTGTGACAAGTGTTTGGACAGGTGCATACCAAAAGGGGCATTATACCCAGTGGCTGGCCTAATGAGTGCCAAGTAAAGGGTAACAATTATATGCCTGGATCTGGATGATATACCTTTAGATATAAACTGTACAATGAAAAAGGATTTCAATAAATTAGTGACTATGTGGTTATCAAGGGACAGTTCATTGTTGACATAGTTTCCCAGATGAGACTGGTTAGGCTTATAGGTTCATAGGTTCATAGGTTCATACTAGGCTATCTGCCCTAGGGCATTTATAAGCCTAGCCAGAGTGTGTTTGGCTTTCGCCACCCATTTTAAATTAATTTTGCTATGCCCTTTTTCGAGGTTAGTATACTGTGCCTCTGTCTAACAGTCACACAGAAGTGATACCCGGGGTAAACCTACGATCTCTCATCCACTCATCAAGATTCCTCTTGAAGAGAGTCAATGAGGGACTCTGCCTAACCTGGACTGGGATTTTATTCCAGGGTGAAGGGAGCCTCTGAGTTATGAATCTGTCCCTCCAGCATGTCCTATTTATTTCAGTGCTGAGGTTCAAGTCTCTCGAGCGTGTGGCTCGATGGGATTTGGATTTTCTGATGTGCAGCATGTCCATTAATTCCCGGTTGGACATTGCTTTATACGTCAGGCACAGATCGCCTCTGCGCAGGCGGTATGCCACTGAGTAGAGCTGGAGTTTCTTTGACCAGGCAGCATATGGCATCTGTTTGAACCCTTTGATCCTTTTGGTGAGGTACTTTTGGGGTCTTTCCAGTTGCTGCAGGTGTCTGGTAAGGTACATCCCAAAAGGTGCATTGTACTCAATTATGGGCCTGATGAGGGATGAGTAAAGAGGCACAATGACCTCCCCTGATCTAGATGTGAATCCCTTCATGATTAGGTGGGCTATATAAAATGTTTTTCTAACCACTTTGTCCACGTGGTTGTCAAATGAGAGATTGTTATCAACTTGGGTCCCCAGGTCCCTAATTACTTCTTCTGTATTTAATGGATTACCACCTATGTGGTAATTTGTGGGCACTTTGTTTTTGCCAAAGGGGATGACTATACACTTTTTGGCGTTTAGCTTGAGGCCATGGCTCTGGCACCAGTTGTCTGTTTCTATGAGGCCCTTTTGGAGGATGCTTGTGTCGGCTGTAGAGTCGATTATGGCACCCAGTTTGCAGTCATCTGCGAACTTGGTCAGCCACAGTCCTTCCGTGTTGGCCTGTACCTCCGAGAAATATATACCGAACAAGAGAGGTCCCAGTACTGAGACTTGCGGGATGCCACTTGTAACTGGTTTGGAGTCTGACATGGCTCCAGCAATTCTAACCATGTGGGTTCTGTCCTTGAGCCAGTTTGCAACCCATCGAGTGACATAGGGGGTTATATTTAAGCTGGTGAGCTTATCTATAATGCCCGAGTGGGGTATTGTATCGAAGGCTTTTGCGAGGTCCAGGTAGGCTGTGTGGACCACCTTCCCCTCGTCAATGGCCTTGGTGACAGTTTCAAAGAAATTGACAGGGTTTAAGAGGCAGGATCTGCCCTTAACAAAGCCGAACTGGGTAGGATCCAGTGTCTGTAGGTCCACAATATCTGTATTTATGAGGTCCATGATGATCCTTTCCATAGCTTTGCAGACCAAGCTAGTCAGGCTTATGGGGCGATAGTTTCCAGGATCCGTTGAGGCACCACCTTTGTGGAGAGGGGCCACTGTTGCTGTACGCCACTCTTTGGGTACATATCCTGTAGTAAGGCTGAGATTGAATAGTAGTTTTATGTTTGGGTTTAGCTCTTCTTGGAGTTCATGTAGGATGCAGCCCGGGACACCGTCTGGTCCCATTGATGCTGTGTTTTTTGCTTTGGAGAGGGCGGCTCTTACCTGAGCATCTGAGATGTCAGGGGGCAGCACTCTGCTGGGATAGATATTTGCCCTTTTGGTGGGGAGGGGGGGGAGAAGTTTGCACTGAACCTGACAGCTAGGATGTTGGCAATGTCTGTGGGTTCGGTGTATTTTTTGTCATTTTGGACTAATTCTGAGCATATCTGGGAATTCCCACCCAGGTTCCTAACATAACTAAAGAAAGCCTTGTGATTATCCTTAGTGTCCTGTGCAATTTTTCTCTCGAAGCTGGCCTTAGACGATTTTATGAGTACCCTTAGTTTCTTGCTAATACTGATCAGAGATGCCTTCCCTTTTTGGGATTTTGCTCTATCATGTAGTAGTTTCCTCCTTCTATTGTATAGTTTGTTTATGGCTGGGGTCCACCAGACAGGACGTCTGCCTTTGGAGGATTGGGTCTTGGTTTTATTTGGGATTGCATGATCCATGCATTCCTGAAGGTGTTCATAGAATGCATTTATAAAGGATTCTGCGGTCTGGGCCGTATTTTCCACAGGCCCGGGGGCTTTGAAGGATTCCACCTCGGTTTTGAGGAGTGTGAAATTTGCTTTAGAGAAGTTTTTCACTGTGGTTTTCTGGGCAGGGTGTGGGGTCGGGATGTGAATATCCAGTGAGATTAGTTTATGGTCTGATCTTACCAGTGAGTGATACACTTCTGGTCTGGAGCATAGAGTCCCCATGTTGGTGATGATCAGGTCCAGTATGTTTTCCCCTCTTGTGGGAGTGGTAACAAGTTGTTCCATAGCATTTGAGTTTATAAATTCTAGGAACCTTTGGGCTAGGGTGCTGGAGCTAGAGTAATGCTCCCAGTCTATGTTTGGGTAGTTGAAGTCGCCCAATATAATGGTGTTTGGAGAGACCTTCATATTTTCCAGTGTTCTTAGGAAGGCCGAGTGGGGTTCCTGGGTTTGGGAGGGTGGTCTGTAGCAGGCTTATAAACTGGAAGGCAGTTTTACCCACTGTTAGTTGCACATGGATAGTCCCTGATGCTTCGTGCTGTGCCACCAACCTGGAGGTGTGGGTATCTTTGACGAATATTGATACTCCCCCTCCTTTTGTGGTTCGGTCCAAGTTTTGGGGCCGAAATATGTGTATATAATTGCCTGGGACCACTGAAGTCCCACCTTCATGCACGGGAATGTCCATTGCAGTCTTTCATTCATCCAACACAAAACCTATTTTGAGATAAGTAATGAGTAACTTTTGTAGGGGGGTTCTGCATATCCCATTCAGACTAACGAGTAGGCAGCCTAGTATGTTATCCAGTCCCAAAAGACATTATGTTCTTGGCCATAGGTAGCAACCTCAGAAATTATTGAGAGATTTGAGGGGGTTATAGATGCAGGTATTTGATGTGAGACTATTGGAAGATTTGAGGGGGTTGAAGTTCAATCTGAATTAGTTGGCCAGTGAATTGGCTATATCCTCTGGTCCAAGTATGTAATATTATGTGTTATCAGCTCATTGTAATGCCAGTCATTCTTTGAGATTTCTAGCATAATTAAAAAATATTTTGTGGTTATTTTCCACCTGGGTTTATATTTTTACCTCATATCAGGCTTTGGATGATTTAATCACAGTTCTGAGTTCTTTGTTTAGTTTAGCAAGAGTGTTTTTTTAGCTTACTGAGAGTTACATTTATTTTTGCGTACAATGATGTTTTTTTTCTTTTATTATGCTACCGATAGGGCTTTATTTTTGAATTTAGTGTTGTATTTATTTCTGAGGGGGAAGAAGTATCTATGCAACTATTTAAATATGCATAGAGCTTGAGAGTAAATTACTCTGTACAGTGGAAGTTTGAAACGGGCTTAGTAGAGGGACCCCATCCCCAACTAATGTCCTGTACCCAGCATAGTCAGAAACCAGCGCTACTCAGATATGTGCACACGAGATCACTTAAACTAACTTACAAGGGGGCTGAGAACAGTGTGGTAATTGTTTCTTTAACATTTTTCACAGTCAAACCTGAATGTCTTTATTTGTTCTTTCAGCATGTAACATCATACAGCTACACATAAAGTGACTATGTTTTCATTTTGTGGGAGGGTACAGCGGTAGCCTGCATTTGCAAATATGCTTTTCGTCGTTAGAAGCTATTGTCTTCTCAGCATATTGGATGGTACCATGTCAGCATTGAACATTAAGCTTTGGGCAAAACTTATTTCTTCCTTGAGTTTCTTTTCATTTCTTTCCAATAATTTTGTTCAGACTATCACTGGATCATAAGACTAGAAAAAAATGTAAAAATGTGCCTTAGAGCATGTACAGTCCCACTGGTTCTGGGGCCTAGGGTAATTTTCTTGCTTTAACCAGTTTCCATTCAGCAAAGGCTTGAGATTCACAGAATGTAAGTAGGGTAGCACGGATGTAACTTTCAACAGCTTTATTGACTCCCATGGGTACATTTCTTTATTTATTGTCAGTGGCAGTATGAGAGATCCCAGCAAAATGTATTTGTTGTTGGAAATGTAAGGTTTACTATTCCAAACGCTTAGTGTGAGAGTAGGCCATAGGAGTGAACAGCCATTGCCATGTGACCCATGTGGGTGGAAGGGAGGTAGTTGTTGCTCATAGCTTGAGTGTTATCTAGATAGAGCACTATATATTGTACCTACAGACCACAACACTGTGGAGCATGTGCTGCCTAGAGCTGGCCAGTCCTTTAGTCGGTGGCACTACTGGAGCTCTAATGAGACACTACAGAGGTTAGGAGCTACAAGGGGAAGAAGAGCAATCTTGGGGGGGGGGGGGTGCAAACTGATTGATCTACGCTGGTGTAAATGGAAAGGTATTTTGTGTTTTGACTTAAGGAAGATGCACTTTTGGAATGAAATGTTCATGATGCTTCATCATGTAAGTAATTACTACCCCGGCATATACCTGCCAGTGATCTGTTCAGAGATCAGTAATATGAAGGGGCGTGGAATATACTGGCCAGTGATCTGTTCAGAGATCAGCAGTATGAAGGAGGTATACCTTGGTCAGCAGTGTTAATGTGGGTGTGGTTTGTTGATGGGGCAGCTGTCTGGGAGCTGTGACTACAAATTTGAAAATCCTGGCTACACCTCTGACTGCTACTGGAACTGTTATGAGAAGATTTTCATGGTTATGTTCTCAAAATTTACCTGAGTATGTAAACACTAGCATTGTCAATTCTCCTCTGGATAGGGAATTTGTTTTGGACTATCTACTGCTGAGGCTCTAAAAAAGTGGATAAGAGAGGAAAACTGATTCAAGAGGTGACTCGAATTTTTCAGCCTTTCTTTCTGTCAAAGGTATTCCATCTGTCTTGGGACCTCTTTATAACAAACAAACAAAATAAGCAGACTCTGCAGAACTCTCACATGTAATTGTCAAAAAAACAATGGCAAGGGGGCTTCAGCTTCACGGAAATCAGGACAGTCCTAAAAGTCTGCATGACAGTCTCATAGTCTGGATGACTATCTACAAATTGTACCCCCCTTCCCGCCCTGGCAATCCTGATACTGAATAAAAAGTTTTTTAGTCTAAAACTGGCCCATGGTGCCTTAGCACCTCCACAAAGCAAATGTTTTAAAACCTATCAAAATGCATTTATTTGCTTGTTTGTCCTTTTATGTATTTACTTGTCTTTTGTGTAGTTACTTACTTACTTTCTTGTTTCCTTCCCATATCCTTGTTCTGTTCACCTCTGGGCAGAATATCATATGCAAAATATAAGGGCTAAAGAGTATCATGGAAATGTAGGCTAGCCTTTTTAAGACCCACAGAGATCAATAACATAGTAAGTAAGAACATATTAACTATGAAACTATGATAGCTTATTGATAGCTTATTGATCGCTTATTGCAGACTGCAAGGTATTCACATTTTTCCTTATTTAGAAGAGTTGCTTATCTTTGCAGTCTTTTTCAATGGGTCAGAGAGCTCTCACTTGGTAAAATATGTCATTTGCTGTCCAGGAGGATATTCAAAAGTCTTATTTAACTCCTTCCCTCAGGACTGTATTCCTGTGGTATTTCCTAGATAATTAAATTCCAGGAGCTTTTCTTCCGCAGGAAAACAAAATCTGTATATAGATTTATTCTTGAGTCTTTCCACTCAGTCCAGGACTTTAGCAAGGGATTTTCTCAAGATATTAGGATACATGGCATTCATAATTCTCATTATTCCTCTCTCCAGACCCCATATGAGAAAGATTCCGTGTACCTAAAAACTGTTTGGTCCCAGCCTTTTCAAATTCCAGTTTTAGGATTTGCAAAAAGGGAACTGCTTTGGTGAATAGACCAATTATAACTTAATCCAGGTCTCCCATTTTCCCCTTCAGCTCCGTCAGTAACAATATACCTATGTTTGGGAAGGTGTGTCTTTGAGGGTAGAAGTGCAAGGTCTTTGGAACAAAAAAGACAAACTAGAACACAAACATAAAAGAGATATTGGCAGTCATAAATGCACTGAGCTCTCTCGGTCATCAGAGGCCACTACAAGAGGTTACATACAACATCACACACGAAAAGAATAAATTGAAACTTCACAAACAAATGAAGTCAACTTTTCATTGCCAAAATGAAAATGCTTACAATTCTTAATAAAGTAGATTTGGAATAACGTCTAGATCTTGTTTTCCCTGACTTTATTACATAGAACACCACAGTGGCATGGTACATAAAGACGGGGTTCCAAATCTTACCCTCTGTGCAGGTTAGTCAGTGTAGCCTGGGATATAGCAATTCAGCCCAGTCTCAGTATACAGGCATCTTACATTCAGTCAGAGCAACGCATTGTGGCAAACAAGTTGTGTAGGACCAGGACAAACCTTCATTAATGGAAATAGAATCAGGGGGTCTTCCAGGATTTGATCCAGCTGTGTATGTTTTGTTTCCATTCACAGCAAATAACTGGCAAAATTCTGCTGTAGGACCCCTTGCAGCAGGCCTAGAAAACAGATGCATTTTCATTTCCTTGGACAGGAATATCACTGCATACTTTTCCCCCCTTAACGCTGTCATGCAAAATGTGACAAACGACTCTCCAAAGATCATTATTTTGACTGCCTTCTGGCTCAGGCAGCAGTGGTTCTCCCTTCTTTTGGAAATGGCCAAGGATGATTACAACAAGCTGTTTCACAAACACAAGACAGGGGTTGTTTGATAACCCCAACTTGAAGCCACTTTGATTAACTGCTTGGATGATAGTTTTAATATCTTTTTGGCATTTATTTTCTAAAGACATGCGGTAAGAATAGAACAAGGCAAATAAACCCACTACTAGGAATCATATATTAGTAAATGGAAAAGATTTTCTAATCGGTGTCAACATAAGAACCAAGACCCTTATAAAGCTAGTATATCACGAGCTCTACAAGATTTGTGTGAGTTATTATCATCTGATATTTCTTACACCTCTGTCAAGGTTTATTAGTCAGCCTTTTCAGCATGTCTGCCCAAGGAACCCTTTCTTTCAATGCGTTCCTATGTTAAGATGTATTTGGAAGGGGTTCTGAATACCTGTCCACATAGAAAACAGGTGGCTCCTCCTTGGATCTTAATTTTGCTTTGGAAAAATTAACTCCGGCTCTATTTGAACCAGCTCATCAGGCTGATTTGAAGTTCTTAACATGGAAAACGGTATAGCTGATTGATCTGATTTCTATTAAGGAGAGTGACTAAGATGCAATTTTGGGTCTACCGTATGTCATTTTCGCAATGGCAGTGTTTCGTTGTGAATTAATCTTTCACTTATGCCTAGAGTGGTGTCCAAATTTACATTAGGCCAAGCTATCCATCTTCCTGTCTTCTGTTTAGAACCTTAAAATGAGGGAGAAAGGATTTTTCATACTCTGGATGTCCATAGACAACTCAGATATTATTTTGACAGAACTACAACCTTCAGCACTTCTGATAAGTTATTCATTTCTTGTGAAAGTAAGGATAAACGGATAACCTGTGCCAAAGCAGACTATTTCCAAATGCTGTGATGGTGTGATGATGGTGAGTGGTGGTACTGAGGACTAACAAGTAGCTAAAAAGTTAGTTGTTAATGCTGAAAGAACAGGATTTGAATCATAGTACCTTTTGGAATGTCTGCCACCCTGGATAACTATGTCATCAATAAAATGTCCTTAAAGGTTGATTTACTAGTCAGGAATCTAGGAACTCATGTAGATAGTAACCTAGATTTTGACCAACATGTGTTTAAGGTAATAAGAAAATCCTGTTATGTTGCTCAACTTATAAGCAAGGGACATGGCATCTAGGTCCAGAGAGGTTATTATATGACTGTACTCAGCCCTCATCAGATTCATCATAGATTATAATACCCCCTTTGGTATGTATCTGACCAGGCACATGCAACAACTGGAATGTCAAAAGTTCCTTACAAAAGAAATAAAGGGAGTAAGCACAATGTTTTACTCTGATCCCCTCAAAGACTTCTGAGAGGTGATCTTTGCCTGGTATACAAGGGATCCATGGAACCTGCTTTGATATATTTTTGCACATCTGTAAAACAAACAGCATCAGAACTACTAGATTAAAAGACCTAAATTTTGCTTTTGACATAAACAGGACATACTGGAGAGACAGGTATGTTTCTTATAGAATTCCCATTCTCTGGAACAGGCTCTCCATCCATGTGAAGCAGAGTTCTTCTCTATCTCTGTTTAAGTGCAACTTGGACCAATGAATGTGTAATCAGAAATTCACCCCTGGTCTGGCTCCTATGTCTCTAATGGACAGAGGCAGTCAGTAAATCACCCTCACAGCAAGAGGTGCTCTGGTTCAATTCTCTGTTGGGTTGACTTCTGTGTGGAGTCTGCATGTCCTCCCTGAGTTTGCATGGGTTTCTTCCGGGTGTTCCAGTTTCCCCCGACATTCCAAAGACATGCCACAGGTGCACTGGACACTAAATATGCTATAGGTGTGAGTGTGTATACAAGAGTAGTATGGCAGAACTGCCATGGCAGGGTTAACCACTCAGCAGTATGGACCTTGGCTCCAATTGATTGTCACTGCTGAAGTGATACCCCAAACCCATGTGTAAAAACGGGAAAAAGGGATGTGGATGGATGGATGGATGGATTTGGGTTACACGGCTACCTTATAAGGGCCCTAGTCATTAGCCTAATATAAACCTATGAACATTATCTCTTTTTGTTATTTCCTCCATAACAAGTCTATTCCAGGCAGGGCCAAGGCATGTTCTATGAGGGCCATGACTTCATCAGTGGTTTTTTGGAAAGGGGTGGACTCTAGAGGTAGTAACTTGGCCCTCTGTACATACTTTTATAAAACACTACAAACTAGATTCCTTTTTCACATCTAGAGCAGTTTTTCTTAAGACCGTTGGCCCTTACAAGCTATGGGATCCCTATCAAAAGATCGAGTTTTCAGAAACTTAAAATTCATATGGTCGCGACCACATGATCGAGTTTTTGAAAACTTGAATGTTTTGAATGGAGATCGCAGTACAGTGCGGATCAGGAAATTTACCCTTTTCTTCACTGTATTGTGATCTCAGAGTAGGTATATGTAACTTGCAGGGGGTGTGGGGAGTGTAGGGGGCTTGTCCCCCTACAAAAATGTAAAAGAAGGTAAATTTTTGTGTTTTTTGATGTTCAAGTTTTCAGAAACTCGATCACATAGTCCTGACCATATGAATTTCAAGTTTCTGAAAACTCGATCATCTGATAGGAATCCAAGCTATAGCATTCTAACATTATATCTAATAATGAACATAGTATAGTTGTGTAAGTAAACTTACCATAGCAGTTAATGTTCATATGGTCACTGCTGCAGTAGCTGCTCTGTCCTTACATAGCCTTTATTTTTTATATGTTTTTGTTTTTTGTTCCTATGGTGCAGACATTGAATTTTACTTGCCTAGCAATCCTCTCTCTTTCAGTTTGGATGAAAGATTTGGCATTCAGAGTGCTGATTTTCTACAGCTGTGCTTGACCTGTCAATGGTCTGGACACATGAAAGATGCCCTTAAGCTATGGGAGTGGACGGCTGTTATATCTTGTGCAGGCTATAATATAGCTAAGGCTAATGCAGCATTGATCATTCAAACATCTACTCTTATGGAAAGTTTACTTACACAAGTGTACTTTACTTGTCAAACATCAGACAATGCTGGAAAAACACAAATTAGTTTTTTTTTTTTTTTTGCAGTTTTGTGCAATAAGCTCCTCAGATTCCTTCTGGACAGTTTTAGCTGTATTCAAATCTTGGTCCTTAAAATAAATACATTAATAAATAACCCATCTAATGGAATTCTTATGAATCTTACAATGAAAATTCAGTTGTACATATAGCACACAGAATGTTAGCAGCTTTTAGACAGCATTTTGCACTTTGCTAGAACACACAAAACACCTTTTTCCTTTGAGAATACAATCTACAGCAGATTCCTTTAGGTGTATGTGGTCTACTGCTATAATAAGAGCAGAAAACTGACACACGGTTGCTATGGCAACCATTTTCTTCTCTGTAGTAGGCAGTGTGTAGCCATCAAAGGTTTAAGCAATGAAACAAATGCATGCCTTCAAAAAAACCTGGCTTACTCATCACATAGATGCAATGTCATAATAGCTGTATGCATCACTGAATGTGCCACTGAGCTATGAATTGACACATGCTACAATGCCAGAATGTTCTTGCAGTTAAACTCTTAAGAACAGAGTACCCTGAAGCTATCATTCACTTTACACTCTGTGACACTGTACCATAGTGGAATTTTAAGGAGTGTTACTATGGCAACCATTTCTTTGCCATGCTGAAATACTGCTGTGTCCCTAAAAGGTTTGACAGTAATTGGTGTAAAATGCACACTTAGAGCACAACAAAGTTGGTTTGTAGAAAGCTTATGCCAGGAAACTAAGAAAATCAGTATATGTATGCCAGATAGCTCTTGTATGGCATACATCTTTCTGCCAGATTGCACTAGAACATCTTAAAAATAGCACAATATTGTATCTGTTGGTTAATGTAATCTAGCAGTCTGTGAAAGGGGAAAGCTCAGACAATAACAAACACTCCCTTTTAAATAGATGTACCTTTAAGAAAGTTCTACAGCAGCAAATTTACATCTCAGAGAAATTACTGATGAAGTAATAATTAGGTAAAGTATGTTTCATGTTTTATGAATATAGGTGCAAAATATTCATCACATTTCCCATCCCATCAGATTCCCCTTTAAATTGTCTTTTCACTTTACCATCCACCTAAAGTCATATGCCTCCAGTGTAATTTTTACATTCTGTTGTCACGTGAGTATATGATATCATAATCACAGTGTTATGCTGTCAGGTACACAGAATGCAGTAAAAGTAAATGAACTCATCAGGAATAAATATCTTTGTTTGAAAACATAGTCATAAATAAAATGTAAACAAAATGTTGTGTCTTGCATAAATTAAATAAAACTATGCCTAAGTGAGTGGAATGTGGTAACGATATTATTATTGACAATGGTGCCCAGAATGATTAATCTGTTTTATTTTAACAATAAAAAAAATTGCTAATTTGCCTTGTATAACACTCAGATCTCACACCAGGAAAATCACCAGAACTAAACATGCTTCTGTAGGGATTGCAGAATTTTCTGCTGTCGCACATTTCTAGGGTTAAAACCTACCTCTCTCTCTTTTTATGGAACAGTCTGAACAGATGCATCATTCAGGAAAAAAAATGGAAATATCATCTTTTAGCATAGCAGTCAATGATAATGTAGCTGAAATGTTAATATAATATAGAAACTGACATTCCACAAAACAGAAGCATTTTGGTACTGTTTTGGTTGGGTATGTACAGCTGTCCAAAATACCACTGTTGTTGAAGAACAATTCTAGTAAAAGATTTAAAAAGGTGGTAACCATAGCACACACATCACTCTAGCAGAATGTGCTACAGAATTTAGCATATCTAAAAACTGCACAATCTGGCTGACTTTACTGCTGTAGCAGGAAGTTCAAGCCAAATTGCTATGGCAACCAGTCCATTTCGTACAATGATTTCTCTGTATATATGAAAAGCTCACTAGAAACAGTATAACATAACGTTTTCTACTCATAGTGTTCTGTGTTATACAGATTCTGTTATAGACCTCACTCAGTTTACTTTGTTTTTCTGCCTCCATTCTGTACCTTTCTAGCAATGAAATCTCTGGAATGCACATAGAATTGTAGAAGAGATCTTAATTAGAAGTTGCATAAAATTAATAAATAAAATAACTTATTTTTTTCCCTTCTTGTATTGCGTCTCCCTTTACATTTCAGTATCCATTTTGTCCTCTTCCGTAACTCTTTACATCATTTGTCATTTTCACTACACTTTATCGGACAGCATCCTTGTTTATTTCTATTTTTGTTGGTAGTGTCATGTCCCATAGTCATACCTCTCAACCTCTTAAAACAAGAAATCTGGACAAAGACATAAATAATGAGGGGACAAAGGCACAAAAATAGGGACACTTTTAAAGTATTGCTCTTACAAACTTAGAAATTTGATAGAATAACAGATTTTGCATTAGTAAAAATTTTCTGAAGGGTATAAAGTTTGAAACTCAAATGTCTGTCCTTATTTTCTGACTTCAAACCTCAACGATTTGCCAATGATTTTCCAGAAAAACACAATTTTTATGAGAAACAGACCAAAAATGAGGCAAAAATCTGGATATTCTGCGAAAATCTGTATAGTTGAGAGGTATGCCCATAGTTCTCAAACTCTTACCGGAGGAACTAAGGACAAAGTGATAAAATAATAAGAAGCAAAGGCTTGTATCAGGGATGCAGCATATTTGAGCACTAGTGAGTACAGACAAGTGTTATACATGTACTCATATATGGCTTAGTAATACCTTTCACTGGTATTTGTGCAACAGTAAAGACATGAAATTTCGGTACTTGCGTATTATCACAACCAGATTTGTAACCTCGTTTAAATCATAATGTTTCTGTGAAATGACTTTATCTTTAAGTAAAACAGGTGTGTAAAGTCCTAATTACTCTTTTTTTCACAATGGTTGTAAAACACAAACAGGAATAAGAAAGGCAAGTAGGAGTTTGTCAACCAACTGCAAGCGGACATTTTGCATCAATCTCGTGTTGTAAAACACAGTCCGTCGAACCATGTTGTGTCCTAAAATTTTCCAGATAACCCATGTAAAAGCGATCTTGTATGTGTTTTACTTATTTGTAGTACTTTTTAAATGAGATTCTTAAATCAACCGTTGAGAAACAGTTGCTCAGAAACAGTTGTAGTGATTAACTACTGTAATGTACTACTTTCTTGACACCTGCTGTAATGGTATAATGGACGTTGAACCAAAATATCACTTTGCTGCATTTCTCATCTGTGGACCATGCTCCTAAGTTTCTGATCAGTTTCACTGTGACAACACAGAAATCCTTCTGTAAGTGGATAAAATGTGCCTAAACTGATGTTAAAACAACCATTCACATAACTTCTTAATAGCAGAAAAACTGACTCCAGATATGATGCTAATATGTCGACACTGATTTGCATGCAAGCAGGTTTCACTATAAGTAAGCGTTTTCATCCCCCAAAATATGGGATCAGCTTCCTTTTTGGTTAATGAAGTAAAGCTATGTAAAAAGTTTACAGTTGTTCACTTCAGTAAATGTACATGACAACAAATGTTTTACAGGAGCGAAAACATTAGGATTTATACAACGTTACAAATCTGGTTTCTATAATATGTAAGTACCAAAATTTGTTTTACTGTCTGCAGTTGTTTTCATTCAATATCTGTTACATGGACAAAACAAAGACTAGATCTTCATATTGATGATGAGCCTGAACCCTCACTGCTGGCTAAGTCTGGGCCTTTCCAAGTAAAATCTTGGATGGGAAGGAAAGAAAAGATATATACCACTGAATTTGGAAATAGGTTTGTTCTCATGGCAAAACATTGTACTAAGTCACAATCGATCTGAAATGTTTAAAATGTGGCAAAGCATCTTGCCTCAGTGCACATTTTTCACAGTATGGGAATTGTGGCTCACCTTCTTCTTTTGGCTTTTCCTGGTTAGGGGTCGCCACAGCAGATCACCCTGTCCTCTCATGACTGACAGTGGAGTTTTACGGTGTCGAGTTGCCAGACCGGCACCCAACCTTCCACAGAAGGCACGCATGCACGCACTCACGCCTAGGGCCAATATAGAGTGTCCAGTCCACCTACAGCATGTCTTTGGGATGTGGGAGGAAACCGGAGCACCCGGAGGAAACCCACGCGACCACAGGGAGGACATGCAGACTCCGCACAGAAGGCACCCCTGCTGAGGATCGAACTGGAGAACCTCTTGCTGTGAGGCGGCAGCGCTAACTGCTGTATTACCGCGACCGCCCCTCGGAATTGTGGCTCAACAAAACTGTTAAAAACTAATGGTAGCAAAGAGAAAAGCAGTGGTGTGAGTACCGCAGGACTAACAAAAGGGGCAGTACTGCAATGCTTTGATACAAAAAAATGACAATTCGCTAAATCTATTTTGAGAAATGGACTAATCTAATAAACCTTACAGTCTTCTCTAACTATATGCCTAAAATTCGGAATAAACTGCCAACCCCAATAACTTCCAACAGCTCTGTCTCACAATTCAAAAAGCTCCTCAAACCACACCTAGTGGACACCTGGCTTTGCTCTTGTTACTCCCCTTGTTAGACCCTCCTGATTTCCCAAATAATCTACTACCCTTTTTATTTTATATAACAGCAAGTAGTAACTTCATCTAAGATTATAACCCTCTTTATGATTTCAATCGCATTTGTAGCAACTGCATCTGTATATGTATAACCCTCTCAATCATTTCAACTGCAGCTGTAGCATTATGATGTATAAGTGGACTTTTTTCATGAAATTAAATGTATGTCTTCAACTTCTTGTATTATTTTGCCATCAAAATGGTATCTTGTATGTTTGTAAACTGCTGAAAAGTCTGTAACTGGTACTCTATGTCTGCTAGTGCATGCCTTCATTGCCTTGTAACTGGAGCTTTTCTTCCCGGGCCTCTGCTAAAAAAGGACCTGTGTCCAGTTGGACTTTCCTGGTAAACAAATGTAAAATAAATAAATAATAAACAGATTAGTTTTCAACAGCATGAGAGCCTGTAGGGAGGGCGATCTGGATGAGTGCAAGGTATGTGGTGTGAGATACTTGAACATGAGTAGGACATTACTAAAGAAACAGCTTTTCTAAAAAAAGAAAACTGCAATCTGAGATCATTTTGGTGAGGAAATGTGGAGGTTTCATGAGGTGATTTAGCTGCTTAGCAAGGTACATGCCAAAAATGACACAGTATTCAATGATGGACCTACTAAGGTGGGAGTAAAGTTGGACTAAATATTCTCCTTGAAGAGATACCACAACGGATGTGCTGTACAAGGCAGAAGGATTTTCTATTCACTGTAGAAGCAAGGTGATCAAAGGGGAATCTGTTATCAGCGAAAGTACCCAAGTCTCTGATGATTCTGTCAAATTTAAGTGAAATATTATCTGAATGGAAAGTGCAGGTCATGTTGGCTTTAAGGATAAGCCTATAATTAACACAGCAAGCATTTATTTGTCTAGTCTTTGCTTAAAAATCTGGGTATCAGAATAAAGTGGGATTTGAGAACTGACTCCACTTTATAATTATTGACAAACGTAGTTAGCCATAGCCCACTGGTGTCAGCTCTCATGCCAGAGAAGTATATTCCAAACAAGAGACGGTGCAGAACAGAGCCTTGTAGGACATCACTGATGATGCTTTTTTGTCTCAAGCAAACACCCTGACATTAACTGTACCTATCCAGCAAACTTTGTGTAGCTCATGTTCACTCAGAAGAGTTTGTCAATAATCCCAGCATTGGAGGAATACTATCAAAGGCCTTGACAATGTCCAGGAAAGCAGAGTGAACTATATGCCCTGTATTAGTGGCCTTATTAGCCCCATCAAAAACTCAACCAAGCAAAGCAGGCATCATCTGCCTTCTAAAAGCCAAAGTGAACTGGGTCCAGGGATATAATATCACCTATATCATTGTTCATTAGTTCAGCTATAATATGTTCCATAGTCCTGCATAAACTACAAGTGAGTCTAACAGGTTTGTAATTCTCAGGATTAGTGCAAGGGTACCACTATAGATGTTCTCCACATCTCAGGGATATAACCAGTGGAGAAACTCAGGTTGAAAAATTGATGGAGAGGTTTTGCTATGTGGGACTTAATGCTTCAAAACAGACATCCAAAGATATTTTCAGGATTTGTGGAACTGGTATTTTTAACTTTAGAAAGTGCCAGAAGGACTTGTTCCAAAGTGATTTCAAGAGTGGTGTATGAGGGGGAGTAGAGGGAAAGATGAGAGGGTGGGCTATATGAAGATGGAACAGAATTCAGAAGAACAATAGCAATGTCCTGGGGATCGGATAAGGTGGTATTATTACAGATAACTTCAGTACATAATTGTTGTTACTATGTTTATATATATATATATATATATATATACACATATATATATATATATATATATATATATATATATATATATATATATATATACATGTATATATATATATATATATATATATATATATATATGGGTTTCCTATGGTAGACAGACAACTCAGAAGATCGACAACCACATCACCGATGCCAGAAGACCGACGGAGCAGATAACCGACAACTTGTAATCCCGACAGCGAAAACACTGACATGGGAAACGTGTGAGTGTGACTCGGTAAGTTTGCGATAGTGAGGGATTTAGGGTTAGGGTGCAGGTAAGGTGTGTGTGCGATAGTGAGGGATTTAGGGTTAGGGTGCGTGTAAGGTACGTGTGCGATAGTGAGGAAGTTAGGGTTAGGGTGCGCGTAAGGTAAGTGTGCGATAGTGAGGGACTTGAGGGTTAGGGGCGGATTAAGTGAGTTAGGGTTAGGGTGCAGGTAAGGTAAGTGTGTGATAGTGGCGGACCTTAGGATTAGGGTTTGGGTTAAGGTTAGTGCATAGATAGTTGTGTGTAAGGTGTAGTGTAGGTTTTTAGGTTGTTGGTGTGCTTGTGTTGTGTGTGTGTTGTGTTTTGCTAACTGTCGGGATTGTGGTTTGTCAGGCATGTGAACTTTCATGTTTTTGCGGTTCCATTCTTGTGGTGTTGGTGTTGTGTGCTGTCGGTTTAGTGTAGTAGACCCACACATATATATATATATATATATATATATATATATATATATATATATATATATATATATATATATATATATATATATAGATATATATATATATATATATATATATATATATATATATATATATATATATAGATATATATACTATAGCTGAAGAAGGCCTTATGGTTGCCTTTTGAATTAGTTAAAACCTTAAGTTCTCAGTTGGACTTGCATTTCCTAATGAAAAGATTGAGGTATTTACTTACCATTATATTTATTAAATTAGAGTTTGTGATCTGTACATGTCAGTAAGTTGTGCGAGGGATGCAGAGTTACTTCTTCATAACCAAACAGAGTGGTTATCCAATATATAAAAGCAAAATAGAAAAATCTCTTCTTCTACAACTCCAAGAGAAACCAGGAACCAAACAAGAAAAACTGATGGAGGTCCAGGGAGTAACACAAGTTCAGTATAAACCACACAGCTAGTAGCAACCACCAAAGATTTATTGAGCAAAAACAGCAATCAAGTGCTTTCGTCTTACATCAAGACTTCATCAGAACTGCAGTAATCACATAAACCACACAATATAAAGGAACATCCTGTAGTCATGTGGTTTAAACTGAGCAATACAAATAATGCTTAAACAATTAATTAATTAAAAACTTGAAAATGTACTGACAGCTTGAAACAGTGTGTATGAGTGAAAAAATATTGCCTAACATGTTACAACAATGTATATACAACAAATTATCGAGGTGACTGATAAATTACCCCTCCAAACTTTTCAGTTTTAAGATTGGGGTAATGGAGCAGCAGTCATTAAGTCCAGGCAGAGTAAGGGCATCACACATCAAAATCCAGGTTAATTCCTTTCTGTTGAGGTGTTCTTCTGTACCAAAACCGCTTGCATCCCATTCCATGTAGGCCAACACTACAAACTTGAAGTGGTGGTCAGGAAAAGCTGAAATATGCCTACAAAATGCACTGGTGTTCTTCCCTTTCTTGATATCATTCAAGTGTTCATAAATTCTTTCTTTCAGCTTATAACTAGTCTTTCCAATGTAGAATGCCTTACAACATTGACAAAGAGCTTCATATCCCACCCCCTTGGATACACAATTGAAGTGTTTTTCTACCTTAAATTTCCTATTCCTGATGAAAAATTAGTCGCACAATAAAATATGCTGACAATAATTGCAACAATTGCATGTGTACATGGCCTTAGGTCTATTGAACAACTCACATCACCTTTCATTTCTAAAAGGTTCTTAAAACACTTTCTGAACACAACCTTTGGCTTGACCCCAAACAATTATATACCTTTATTGATACTCGTCACAACTGGCCAAAAAATATGCACTGTGTCCACTACATCATAGATGTTAGTAGAAAAGGTGACTATTAGTGAACATTCAAAATGAACAATTGATGGTTGTGTTTCTTTGGACAAGCTATTACTAGCCAAATGGTCATCAGTTTGACCACCAGGAATAGACAGTAGTCCTTTGTAAAAAGCATTCCTCCTCTTACCCTGGACTTCTTCCTTAATACTATCCAATAACTCATGGGGGTAACCTCTTTTACAGAACATGCCATGCAATTTGTCTGTTTCAACAGTGAAGGTGGCATCATCAGAAATCATATGAGCAAGTCTGACCAACTGCCCCTTGACCACAGCCCTCTTTTGAAATTGTGGATGCCAACTATCAAAATGGAGCTAAGAGTTGGAAAATGTTTTTTTTTTTTTTACGATAGATGTTGGAACAAAAACAATTTCTCAAATAACCCTTAGTTACCAATACATCCAAATAGGCCATTGAATCATGATCAAACGTATGGGTAAACTTTAGGAAAGATGTTCTACCATTGATATACTCAAGAAATTTGTTCAATTTTGTGGCAGAATCATCCCAGATGATAAAAATATCATCCAGGAAATTAATGTAGAATGACCAACATTTGGCAAAGGGACTGTTGTATACATAATTCTTTTCCCAATAGGCCATGACCACATTGGCAAAGCTTAGGGTGCAAGAATCCCGCATAGCCACTCCACTCTCCTGTTTGAACAACTGGCCTACAAAATAAAGAAAATCATTGGTCAAAAGCAGATCCATAAGTTTACAAGCTGTGTTAACGTCATTATTCAACAACAGTCCTATGTCAGAAAGAATACTTTCCAACCACTCCAACCCTACCTTGTGGGGAATGACAGAATATACATTTTGTACATCTATTGTGACCAAAATATAATCACCTGAGAACCTGAGCTTCGCTAGCCTGGCCAAAAAATCCCAAGAATCCTTACAAATATGTGGGACTTCAGTGACTGATGGTTTTAGTAGACTGTTCACATATTTGGCTATATAGAAGGTCTTGCTTCTACCTTTGTCCACTCTGGGTCTCAAAGGAGGATTGTGGAGATCTTTATGGATTTTGGGTATCCCAAAGATGCCTGCTACCACTGAATGCTAATTGAGTAAATAATTGTATGTGTCATTCTTAACTTGGCCCTGCATAACCATGTCATAAAGACAGATATCAATTTTTGAATAGGCAATATTGAGTTCATTCTTAGATATCTGGATATAAGTCTCGGTTAAAAGGAACACATGCATACGATTATTATAGTCGTTGACATCCATCACAACTATTCCCCCACCCTTGTCTGGTTTCATTATCCTGATACTCTTGCTGCTACATAATTCTTTGAACAACGATGCCTCCTCATTGGATAAGTTGTAGTCTCTAGCTGTTTTTTAGAAAAAGATTTCTGAATTTCTAATTCACGCATTTTCTCAAAGAGAGATGACCAGCTCTTTAACGGTGGGTTGAATGAACTAACTTTTTTGAGAGGTTTATTGGGAGTTTCTGTCAGAGTTCAGGGAATCAGTTTTGAACCAGAGTGCCAAATTAAGCTTACATGTAAACAATTTTAAATCGATTAAAACCTCAGCCAAAGTGGACTCCTTAGCCGGCACAAAACAACCCTTTGCTTAACATTTTGGCATGCTCAGTTGTAATGTTAAAACTTGAAAAGTTATACACTGAAAAATCATTATCCATATTTTAAATACAAACTGGTACCTTCCCAAAATTATTAGGGGTAACCGTATTTGCAACATCAAAAAACAAGCTAGAACTAGACCCAACAGATTTGGATACCTGTAAAGCAGGCTCAATAACAACCATATTAACAGTGTCAAAATAAACAATATTTGCAGCTGAATTATTCAAAGATTCAGGACAATCATCCAGCTGAATCTCACTAACTAACTTAACGTCTGGATCCCCCCTCTTCACAACATCCTTTTGCAATGCTCCAAAATTCATCCCAATGTCTGTGTCAACTGTACTACATCTGGAGAACTGACTACTAGAAATGCACAAGTCACTTGCATCAACTTCAGCTTCACAAAGTAAATTGGTTATTGCATAAGTGGTGTCATGTACAAATTCCCCATTTTCAAATCCACTGTTCATGTCCCACAAAGGGGAATTAACTAATGAACAGGCTGCCATAACGTTGTGAACCCCACCAGTGGTGGTTGAACAAATGGAACTGTCGAAATTATTTGACTTGTTTATATCCATGAGTACCAATTCAGACAAAGCATAACAATTATTATCAATATTCGCAACATTAAACGTAGGTGAAATTAACTCTAAACTATCTGAAAAGGTGTCAGAACTGAACTCATGACTCAAGGATAACAATTATTATCAATATTCACACCATTAAACGTAGGTGAAATTAACTCAAAACTATCTGAAAAGTTATCAGAGCTGAACTCATGACTCGAGGATGAATTGTATCCGCATGCTGGTGTACAGTCAACACAAAATTTACAGCATTGGCTTTCACAACAAACACAGTGATTCTCAAAAGTAACTACAGGCATATTATCCAAATGACCTACATAGTTAAATTCAAAGATGCCCGAGCTTGTCCCATCAGGCAAAGCATCAAATTGTCCAAGCAAACTTGAGCTATCTAAATCTGTTGCATTAATGACAATGTCCACATGTCCAGAAAAAATTCTGAGCATGAGCTATGCAGTGCATTAATGTCATTACAAACTTGTACAGTCTCAAATCCCATTGTTCTGTCGACTGAAATTAGTAAATAATCCCTTGTAGTACTTACATGATCCATTAATAACATTTCTTCTTTGTGGATTTTCTTCCCTGAGCATTTTTTTGCCACTGGTTACCAGCCTTAAAGTTGTTTGCACCACTGTTCTGGAATGAAAAGCCTTAGGCCTGGCTCCCAAATGCTTAAAGTTAGGATTATTGTCTGTATTCCAATGTTTATTATGTTCTTTAGCAGAAAAAGCACTACATTCTTGTCCTTTTTCTTTTTCCTTTTGGTAGAGCCTCTCAGAATGTCTTGGCAGTTGTTCGCTGTTTCCTGTTCATAGGTTCAAAGATTAATACTAGGCTAACTGCCCTTATGGGCCATTTTAAGCCTAGCTAATTATCCCATATGCGATTCAAACCCTATACCTCATGTTTGTAAAGCAAACTCCTTAACCATTACACCAACCACCTTCCTGGAAGCCCAGGTACTCAGAATTTTGTGAATTTAAGCCCTCACGCTATCCATCATCTGATTCTGGTGCTGCTATTGGTTGCTCAGGTTCAGAAGCCATGGGGGCAGGGGATATGCCTTACCTTTGGCATAAGCTTCAGTATCTCTCTACAGTTTTCTGACTTTCCTGGTTTTTATTGCAGCACAAGTTTCATCAATCGTTTTAAACAGGTTGTAATAGTTGGTGTAATAGTGATCAAATAAACCATCTGTATTTATTTATTTATTTTATTTACATTTGTTGCTCTTTTAGATGAGATTTTAAAGCAGCTTTTAAGTTAGTGCATGATGACACAGAAGTTATAGCGTGAGGAAGGGTATTCCATAATTTTTCTATGGAGTAGGAGAAGAGAGCTTCTCCAGCAGAGTTCCTGGTTCTAGTTACCTGTAATTGATTTATGTTGCTGGAGCGTAGTGGTCTGGTGGTATGATAGGGTTGGAGTAGATTTTGGAGGGAGGGGACTTTTAGAGGATGATTTAGTAGTTTGTGGGTGAGTGAGAGTTGGTACCACTGAAGGAGGTGAGGGAGTTCTAGCCAGTCTAGTTAGTTTAGTAAGTGAGGTGCAGTGGTGGCTATGGTAGTTTTTGCCAGTGGCAAACCTTGCTATTTTGTTGTAGCAAGCTTTGAGTTTACCTAACTCACTTTGCCTTAGGTAGGTAAATATTGGAGAGGTGTAGAGTAGGGTGGAAATAAGGTGGCTATTTGCAACTGAAATCTCAGCTGTTTTGGTGAGGAATTGCTTATTTCTGTATAAAGCTCCTAGTTTTTTGTGTACTTTTTTATGGTTAACAAGATGTGGATGTCAAACTTGAGGTTATTGTCAATTTCAACTCCAAGAAGTTCGGTGTGGTCTGTTGGGGGGATAATGGTGTTGTCATTGGCTTTAATATTACATTGGTGGGCATTTAGATTGTGTTTGGTGGGTTGGAAGATGAGGAGTTTTGTTTTGTTTGGGTTAAGTATTAATTGTGCATCTGAAAGCCAAGTTTCAACTGAGGAAAAGGCTTCCTATGTGGTTTTTTAAAGTTCAGGTAGGGAGTGGGCTGAGCAGATGATGGTGGAATCATCTGCATACTGTATGAGAGTGGCCTGTTTGGTAGCAGAGGCTAGATTATTAGTTAATATGGAGACGAGTAAGGGTCGAAGGATGGATCCTTGGGGAACACCTACTGAGACAGGGAGTTGGGGGATATATCATTATGCCAAACAACGGATTGATGGCAGTTAATCAGGTAGCTCTGGAACCAGTTTGTGACAGATTGAAGACAGTGATGAGTTGTTTATGAGAGACCATGGTGAATTCTTTAGATAGGTCTAGGAAAGTTGCAGAGATGAAATAATCATTGTTTTTATGTTGTAGGATTGCATTAGTAAAAGCAAGTAAGGCAGTGGTTTTGCTGTGGTATGGTTGGAAACCATGTTGTGTGTTAGATAGGAGGTTGTTAGCAAGGAGGTAGTTTAGAACTTGAGAGTGAATGCATCTCTAAAGTATTTTTGATAGAGGAGGCAGAATTGCTATGGGCCAGTAGGTGGTGAATTCTGTGGAGGGCCCACCTTTGTGGAGAGGGATAATGTGAGATATTTTCCATTGTGAAGGTACATAGCTTTCAGATAAAGATCGGTTAATCAGGATTGCAACTGGGTAGGCTAAGGCTTCAGCTGCATTTTTAAGGTACTCATCTGGGAGGTTGTCAGCTGCTAGTTTTGTGGGCTTTAGTTTTGATAAGAGTTTTTTTATGTTGGAGGTAGGGATAGGAGAGAAAGCGAATGTAATGGGCAGGTTACTAGGTGTAGTTGGAGGGGGTAGGGGAGAGGGGTTGTGTTGTTTTGCTAGTGATAGAATGGTTTGTGTGAAGTGAGTGTTGAAAGAGGTGGCAATGTTTTCAGAGGAGTTTGTTTTGTTTGGTGGAGGGGTTCCTACTTTTCCTGGGTGGAGGATGGAGTTGATGGTTGACCAGAATTGGTTAGGGTTGTTTTGGGTGGAGTTCAGAGCAGACTGGTAATGTAGGATTTTGTCCTGTTTTATTAAGTTTTTGACTTTGTTACATAATTTACAGAATATCTGTCTATCCAAGGGTTTTTTTGTCTTGCGCCAATGATTCCAGGCTCTATCTCAGGTTTTCATTTCTGATCTAGTGACTTTTTGTAGCCATGGGGAGAACTGGGCTTTAACTCAAGTAAATCTTGTGGGCGCATGGGTGTTTAGGACTTTAAGGAAGGTGGTATTGAAAAATTGAACAGCGTCATCAAGGTTGTGGTATTTTAGTGAAGTCCAGTTGTAGTTTTTAGGGCTGAGATGAAGTTGACAGGGTTAAAGTTTACTTTATTATGTATTTGCTGATAGGTAATGGGTTTAGCCTGATATATGTGTGTTTTTTGAGTAGGAAAGTTGGGGTTTGATCACTGAGGTTATCTGGTAGGCAGCCAGCTGTGTATGATTGGGGGCTCTTGCTGACTCTTATCCAGTCAAAAGTAGAATGCTTGTTGGAATTCTTATTTATTCTGGTGGGTGTCTGGATAAGTTGGAAAACAACATGAAGATTTAGATGGTGGGCTGGATGGTGGTTGGAACAGGATAGCAAGTCTATATTAAAATAACCTAATATTATGGTTTCTTGTGGACGGTGATGATATACCTAGCTGAGGAGGTTTTCTAGTGGAGGAATATTGTTGCCAGATGGGAAGTAGCATCCTATTATGTTAATGGTCTTGTCTTGGTTTACTTTTAAGTTGGTATAGATTATTTCTTCTTTGTCAATTGGGGGGGGGGAGACGATAAGTTTAGGATTTGAATATTAAGATTCTGTTTATACATTACAGCTACACCACCCCCTTTGTTTTGCAACCAATCTTGTCTTAGGATATTGTAGCCTGAAGGGAGAATTTGCTTACTGGTAATGTGAGGTTTGAGCCAGGTTTCTGTTAGAATGATAATATCAGGGGAGTATAAGTATATGGTAGCGTGGAGTTCATGGATTTTATTGGTTATACTTCTGATATTTAGGCTTAAGATAAGGAGGTCAATTGGTTTCCTATTGGATGCAATTTGAGGGTGGGTGAGCTTGTTAGGCTGACTATCAGTGGAAGAGTTGTGGGGTCCAGGGTTTGGGTGGATGTCCCCGGTGAGGGCAAGTAATGTTATGGTTGAGGACATTAGTTTTAGTAATGAGAGAACTAGTTTAAGTTTTGGAGTAGCTTTTTTTTTTGGGTGAAGTGGGTGATAGATAAAATAGGTTGAGGGATAGTTTGTAAGGCATTAGGGATGCTTTTTGTTTGTGTGGTGGAGGTGATAGCTTAAGTGGACTGTGCATTGGGGTGTATTTGTTGTGAGAGGTGTATGAGTAGTGTTATGGTGCGACATGAATGGTGGTGACTGTAGTTGTGCAGTGGAAGGTGTTTGGTGGGGGTATAATGATGCTTTAGTAAGATATAATATGTGCAAGAAGGGTGCATGTAAAGAGTATAGGTAGAGTGTGTAGGATCACGGTACTCAAGGTGGGAGGTTGATGGTAGGGTGGAGGTGTGGTTAGAGTTGGTGTTGCAGGTGTGGTTGGTTGGGATTGTAATGGGAGGGATGTTTGGCTAGAATAAATGTAGGTGTGCTGGGGTGGGTGGGATATGGGGGCAGGGAAGGGAGCAAAGTGAGTGGAGCGGGCAGAAACACTAATTGTTGTACATATCAGCTGGAACCAATCAATAGGCTAATACAACTCACACACGTCACAATTATAGTAGAGGCTTAGGCAGATAAATGTATAAAAATTACCTGTGTCTTTAGCATTAAACTGCTGGGTTAGAGTACACTGGCAATGGGACACAGGCTGTAAAAGAAAGGGGAAAGAGAGGTTGAGTGAAGAGAAATGATCCCTGGAAACCTTGAGGCAGCTTGCCAGACCACAGTAGAAACAATCAGTTAAAGTGTGCCTCAAGACAGTGGAGCAGTTAAGAGTAGCAATTCCTAGAGGTAAGAAACTTACACATGTAATAGCAACCTAACACATGCTGCTTTATTAGGTCGGTATAGTTTTGCAACTCTTGATATTAGCAGGTGCTAAAAAGAGAGAAGAATGGAGGCATAAAGTTCAGGGGAAAGGGTAGGGGAGTCCAACACTATTTGAGTGAGTGAGCGTGCCACTTGACAAATAAGCACTAAAGTGTTACACTATAGAAGCTTTCATAGTACAGCAAGACAATTAATGAAACTAATAGGTCACCTGCAGGTGAGATCCAGTTAAGCAGGGTTAGTCGGGTGTACTCACTAGGAAAAAATGCGAACAGCAGCTGTAAGAGGAAAATAAATAAATAAATGTTAGGCCAGGGGTATTAGGAGAGATGTAGGACAGAATATATATAATTAGTATTAATAATGTCCAGGTCATGAGATAACTTGTCTAATTTGACTTCATTTTCATGTATGATTAAGTGAATTATGTCCATGCCTGCTTTGTTGAAAATATTAATTAAAGCTTTGTGAAAGTCAGCGTCAATTTCTACTCCATTAGGGAAACGACACAAACATTGCCCTTTAGGAATTAAGCCTTTCTTTATGTTCTCCTGCAAGTATGCATTGTCCAATTAAAGTTTTTTATAAGCCAGTAATTTCTCCTGAAATAACTGTAACTGGTCAACAAAGAAGTGCTCACCTATAATGTTATGGTCGGTGTTGGCCTGACAAGAGTTTGACAGAGAACATTCAAAGATGTCAGCTTTCCATGTGTCAAAGTCCAACAGCTCCCAGTGGTTATAATTCCTTGACTGGTCAACCCCACCAAGTGGGTTAGACCGAGAGGAAAGGTAACCAGAACATTGCTCCAACTGAGAATTAATATTTGCTGGAGAAGTATTGTTGCCTTGCAGTTGTAAGTTGATTTTGTCCAAATGAGCAGTGAGGTTACCTATATGAGCACGACTTTGGGAAACCAGATCCAAGTGGGCTGACCCAGATCCTCCTCCAATGGCCATAAAGAAATCCAACAAGCAAAACCAGGAACCAAACACGAAAAACTGATGACAGTCCAGGGAGCAACACGAGTCCAGTATAAACCACACTGTTTGTGCCAGAGTTCAGGGAGTCAGTTTTGAACCAGAGTGCCAAATTAAGCTTACATGTAAACAATTTTAAATTGATTAAAACCTCAGCCAAATCGGACTCCTTAGCCTGCACAAAACTCAACCCTTTGCTTAACACTGTTTCAAACTGTCCATACATTTTCAAGTTTTTAATTAATTAATTTTTTAAGCATTATTTGTATTGGTCGGTTTTAACTACATGACTACAGGATGCTCCTTTGTATTGTGTGGTTTATGTGATTACTGCAGTTATGATGAAGTCTTGATGAAAGATGAAAGTGCTTGACTGCTGTTTTTGCACAATAAATCTTTGGTGGTTGCTACTAGCTGTGTGGTTTATACTGGACTTGTGTTGTTCCTAGGACCTCCATCAGTTTCTCTTCTTCTACAACACTAGACATTGGCAAATATATATATATATATATATATATATATATATATATATATATAAAGCATTTTATATGAACAAAGTATTTGAAGGGTC
This sequence comes from Protopterus annectens, assembly GCF_019279795.1. NCBI lineage: Eukaryota > Metazoa > Chordata > Ceratodontiformes > Protopteridae > Protopterus > Protopterus annectens. The sequence continues at coordinate 162,469,765 of NC_056741.1, forward strand.
TAAATGATTTTCTCATACCAAAAGTATTTAAATTTAGTAAGTAAGCAAATTCTAAGTATGTTTCAGTTATCAATGTTGTTTACATAATTACAAATTGACTTCAGTTTTCTAGAGGCTGTAAGATAGCTGGTGCTACAGTAAACTTTTTTATTCTAGAAAATTCTGTTTAAAGTATTAGGTGTGGCACCTTTTTCAGTCACAAAATGAACTGTGTCTGTTATCTGGGCAGAGTTAAACTTAGTGGAGAAGACTGGTTTGTGTTTGTAGAAAAGCTAGAGGCTCTGAGAGTCATTGTTTCTGTTGAAATACGTGTCCTTCAGTCATACTATCAGAACATTTGATTGTGTCTGCCAATGAACTGCCCTCTATGACACAACACATACTTTCTTGCTCTAAGTGGGCATTGAGAAAAAAATTTAGGGGTGCTCTCTGATGTACTCTTCCAGCAGCAACTGTGTTATAAACAATATTTTGAGTAGAAGGTAGGTGGGCCTGAAGGAATTCACCCTATGCCAGGGACCATCTAAGATAACTAGGGTGTGCACTTGTGGCAAGCAGAGACGTTTTAACAGCTGTAGGCTTCTCACAGAAATTACTGTACAGTGGGACATGTTCAGTATATAAACATAAATGAGAATATTCAATCGTATGGTAGCTATGTGTATAAGCAAAAGAAATATCAGAGTTATTAGGAATAATGCTATTAAAAATATATCAACATCTTGTACACATCCTGTTACAAAAAAGCAAATTATCTATATATTGTTTGTAAAATCAACTTGCATGTTGAAAATAGGCACCACAATAAAATATCTGTTATTCTAAATCGTATAAAAGGTTAATGTAACTAGGAACAAACTTTGACCTCATTGATGTCTATCTCAATCTCTCTCTCTCTCTCTCTTTTTTTAATAAATAAGACTGGAAATTAAAAAAAAGGTTATTTAAATGAAACTGAGTCAGTTTACTAAGAAAGGAGCTGATTTGGACCCTGCCAATAAAAGTAAGATTTGCCTTGAGCCGATGCTAATGTGGTATAGCTGTGAATAAACTCTGCAAAGCAAAATGTGTTTTTTTTTCATTTATCTAAAACAAATCTGGCCTCCCCCATACAACATAAAGTGGAACAAGTCTAGAACAGAATGGGCAAATTTGGAGCTGGACATAACAGCCGTCCACATCACTGTATCTATATGATCCTGGTCAGCTCAGATTCAGTCACTACCTTGACAAGATTCTATATAATACAAACTGTCTTCATTATCTGACACTGTTACCTAGAAAGGCCTCCACAGATCCTCAAATAGTCTACACTTCATATAATTGTCATTCCTAAATCAGCCATCACCTCATTTTTGAACAATATACAAGTATTTCTTTTCTTTTCTTTTTTTCACTCATCTCACATAAGATGCTAATGTTGACAAATGTCACTTTACAATTTTGTGATCACTTTTTTTGTGTGTTTGTCATATATATTTTTGGTCAACCAAAGGCATTTTATATAAATAACAAAACTTGTGACACTAGGATTGTTTACACAAGGCTTATTGCAGTTTAGATGTAGCACAACGCATGAAGCTTCGGAAACCATCCAGGTGCAACTAACAATAGGCAAAACTGCTCTACAAATTGTAGCATGCTACAGGCCACCCTCTCAAACTCAGGAACCCCACACAGCCTTCCTGAAGACACTGGAGGGTATAAATGTATCTCCAAACACCATCATATTGGGTGACTTCAACTACCCGAATATAGACTGGGAACATTACTCAAGCCCTAACTTTCTAGCCCAACGGTTCCTGGAGTTCATAAATTCAAATGCCATGGAACAGCTAGTCACTGTTCCCACGAGAGGAGAAAATATACTAGATCTCATTGTCACAAACATGGGGACAAAATGCTCCACACCGAAGTATATCCCTCATTGGTGAGATCTGATCATAAACTAATCTCACTGGAAATCCACATCCCGCCCCACCCCAAACAAAAAAGACCATAGTGAAGAACTTCTCTAAAGCAAACTTCACACTACTCAAGACTGGTGTGGTATCCTTCAAGGCCCCTGAGTCAGAGGAAACCACAACCCAAGCTGCGGAAGCCCTTACAAATGCCTTCTATGAACACCTCCAGGACTGCATGGATCAGGCAATCCCAAATAAAACCAAGACTCTTTCCACAAAGGGCAAACGTCCAGTCTGGTGGACCCCAGTCATTAACAAACTTTACAATAAGAGGAGAAAGCTATTACATGATAGAACAAAATCCATAAAAGGGAAGTCACCCCTGATCATTATTAGTAAAAAATACGAGCACTCATAAAATCAACTAAGGCCAATTTTGAGAGAAAAATTGCCATGGATTCAAAGGACAATCATAAGGCCTTTTTCAGCTATGTTAGGAACCTGGGTGGAAACTCACAGATATGCTCAGAATTAGTCCAAAATGATACAAAAATCACTGAACCCACAGACATTGCCAACATACTGGCAGACAGGTTCAGTGCAAACTTCACCCCTCTCCCCTAAAGGAGAGATAACTATCCCAGCCGAGTGTAGCCTCCCGGACATCTCAAATGCGCAGGTGAAAGCTGCTCTCTAAAGCTAAAAACACAGCATCAATGGGACCGGATGGTGTCCCCGGCTGTGTGCTACACGAGCTAAATGAGGAATTAAACCCGCACATAAGGCAGCTGTTTAATCTCAGCCTTACCACAGGATACGTGCCCAAGGAGTGGCGTGACGGCAACTGTGGTCCCACTCCACAAAGGTGGCGCCTCACGGACCCTGGTAATTACCGCCCCATAAGCTTAACAAGTCTAGTCTGCAAAGCTATGGAGTGGATCATAATGGAGCTCATAAACAATGGGACTTGCAGACATTGGACCCGACCCAGTTTGGCTTTGTCAAGGGAAGATCATGCCTTTTGAACTTGGTCGACTTCTTCGAAATAGTCACCAAGGCCATTGATGAGGGAAAGGCAGTCCATACAGCCTACCTTGACCTTGCAAAGGCTTTCGACACAATACCCCACTCGGGTATTGTAGAAAAACTTACCAGCTTAAATGTAAACCCATATGTCACAAGATGGGTTGCAAACTGGCTTAAGGACAGAACCCACAGGGTTAGAGTTGCTGGCGCTGTGTCAGACTCCAAGCCGGTCACAAGTGGTGTCCCACAGGGCTCGGTCCTTGGCCCCTATTGTTTGGCATCTACTTCTCAGAAGTACAGGCCAACATGGGAGGACTTTGGCTGACAAAGTTTGCAGATGACTGCAAACTGGGCCATAGTGGAAAGTGCATCGGACACTGATATCCTTCAGAAGGGACTCACGGAAACAGATAGCTGGTGCCAGAGCCATGGCCTGAAGTTAAACGCCAAAAATGTATAGTCATACCCTTCGGGAAAAACAAGGTAACCCCAAGCTACCATATAGGTGGCAATCCACTAAGCACAGAAGAGGTTATCAGGGACCTGGGGACCCAGGTTGACAGTGGCCTTTCTTTGACACTCACATTGCTAAAGTGGTTAGAAAGACCTTCTACATTGCCCACCTGATCATGAAGGGATTCACATCCAGATCTAGTGAGGTCATTGTTCCCTGTACTCTTCACTTATCAGACCAATGATCGAGTACAATGCCCCATTCGGGATGTATCTCACCCGACATCTGCAGCAATTGGAGAGACCCCAAAAGTTCCTCACCAAAAGGATAAAGGGACTCCAAAATCTGTCATATGCTGCCAGATTGAAGAAACTCCAGCTCTATTCAGTCGCATACCGCCTGCTCAGAGGTGACATGTGCCTGACATACAAGGCCATGTCCAACCCGGAATTAATGGACATGCTCCACCTCAAAAATCCAAATCCACCAAAACCACTAGAGCAAGCAACTTAAACCTTAGCACGGATATAAATAGGACGTGCTGGAGGGATAGATTTATCACTCAGAGACTCCCTATGCTGTGGAATAAAATCCCGGTCCATGTGAGGCAGAGCACCTCGCTGACTCTGTTCAAGAGAAATCTAGACCTGTGGATGGGAGATCGTAGGTTTACCCCGGGAATCATCTCTGGGTCACTGCTGGACAGAGGCACAACAAACTAATGGGCACAGTATTTTTTCATATAAGGGGTGGCGTAAGCCACAATAATTTGGGCTAGGCTTATAAATGCCTTAGGGCAGATAGCCTAGTATAAACCTATGAACCTATGAACCTATGAACAAAAGTTTAGAGACAACACTTTCCAAGATATTTTGGACATTTTACAGAAACTGTTGGACCTCAATCAATATGAGTTAGATGAATTATATAAGGACAGAAACATAGAAGAGAGACAGAGATGAATTATAAGGAACCACCATTGCCTTGGGTACAATTTTAGATATTCAGTATGAGGATATATATAATCTGCCAGCAAACTATGCTAAGGATACATGATCAATGCAGGGATAGGTGTTACCAAGTTGAACATAAAACTGTATAATTGTTTAACAGCCATCATTATCTTTCCCATATACAGTTAAAAGCAACTGATGCATGTATGATTCCATGTAGTGATATACTAACACCTAAATGTATAATTAGAGTTATACATATTTTACAACATGAAATATAGTTGCTGGGTTATATTTTGTAACTCAGCATGAGTACTATTATCTGACAGAGAGCGGCTTTCACAAGAAGAACATGTATGACATTTGTTTTCATTTTCTGTAAACAAAAAAAAGAAAAAGAAAGAAAAAAGGTTGTTAAGCAATAATGCCATAGCAGCATGAGACTACACAAAACAGTAGCACACCTTAACAAATGTATAAAATTAATATTATTTTAAAGTTAGTAAAACATTCTTGACTTTGGTGAGTCAGATTGTTTATTGTATTTAGTATATAACAATGAATCATACAAATATGAAATTTCTAATAAAACAGATAAATATAAGTAAAATAAGTATACTTAACAATGATGCCTATACTAAAGTTGCAACATCCTAAAACAGTGAAATGAACCTTGAAAGTAAACCTCATATAAATAATCCTAGGTTTTGGAACATAAATAACCTATATACTTTACAAATAATTCCAAATGGGGGGACTGCGGCACAATGTAATACAAATGGAAGCCAAGGAAGACACATTCAGGCCATAGAACAAGTCTATATAAAATTGTCGAAATGGCATTAACAGTGAATGTCGTTTCACCAAAACATAAAAACCGAAATGCTAAAACAGATAAACCCCAGGTCACTGATTTTTTTTTTCTAGGGAAAAAAATCGGTAGACCGACACAAAACACACCAGTTAAAACATTTTAAAATGGGGGGCTTCACCCCCCACAACCCACAACCCCCCAAACTAAATATACCAACTCCAAGATTGCACTACCGTGGAGTAAAGGGCAATGTCACAGCTCAGGCCAAGTGATTTTTTTTTCTCAAGGAAGAAAATCGCTGACCTGACTTTTCGCTGTTTGAGCATTTCGCTCTTTACGTGTCGACAGACCAGTATTCACTATAATGCCATTTCGACAATTTAATATAGACCCCATAGAACATGTGAAAATGAAATTTTCACCAACTCCCCTCCAGTATCTTGAGTTGAAATTGCTCAACCATCAATGGCACTAAAGGGGGAAAAAAGACAAAGGGCATAATGCCAAATGCTGTTTAACCATAGGAAATCATTCCTAGTGCAGTTTTTATGCATGCACCCACACTGATTTTTCTGTTTTTGGAGAGTGTTCCCTTCTTTAAGTTGATGCAGCCATGAAGCTGGCATGTATAAGTTTGGTGCTGTAGGTTTTGGCTTGACCACTCGGCTGAGATCTTAATCCTATAGCTGTGCTAGTGGAGAGTCTTATTGGGGATCTGGAGACAGAGGCGGAAACCAGCCCCAGACTGACTGTGATCTCTGTGTGCTCTTAAGGGAAATTGCACTTTACTGTGTGTGTACTTGTCATCCTCCCAGTGTGTACGTCCCCTAGCTATTGCCAGTGGTGAGGACTGAGGCTCCTTGATTACTGGGCCAGTGCAGGGGCGTCACATTATGGAAAAAAATGATCACAGGGAAAGAACATATTTTGCTCATAGTAACCTAAAACAGTTACACTGTTTTACAAGAGCCTTCAAATGTACTACAGATGAAGAAAATACAGAATTGTCATCATATGACATGGCATTGTTCAATTCCAGTGAGTCACAAATGTTGTATACAAACCTGTCAAATTTACTTCAAAATACGCCATATTAAATATAATGATAATTTGTCAAGGCTGAAAGTTGGCTTACACCAGATATTTAATATGCTGTAAAAAATAATTACGGGGAGCAAGATTCAACATTCTGGTTTTGATAAAAAAATACATTGATTTTGTAAATTCTGTTAGAAATATTAACATACAATCGAAATTGACATTATATGGTTTAAAATAATATTAATGAAGCAAAATATAACGTTGCTCTTGACGAAAAGGTATATTGCTTCCTCAAGTACTCTCAGAAGCATTATCAAACAAAGGAAACTGATTTTATGTTGTTAAAGGAAAAAAAATGATCACGGGGTTGGAACACATTTTGCTCGTAATAACCAAAAACAGTTACACTGTTTTACAACAGCTTTTAAAAGTGCTTGGCACAAATGAAACTGATTTTTTACCTGAGATGACACATTCTTGCTTTGCAGTTTGTGAGGAAGCAGCATGCAGCATTTTAAATGATTACAGGAGGCAACAAACAGTATTTTACTCTTGATTAAAAAATATAAAAAAAGATTATACTGATTTCACCTGCATTGTTAGAACCACTAGCTGCCAATTTTCACAGAATGAAGACTTAAACATTATGCTCTTAAATGGAAAGTAAATAGCAAGTCAGTTATGTTGCTTTACAAATGTTGTCAAAAGAGCTAGAAAACAATTGAAACTGATTTTAGCAAGCTGATCTGAAACATTCTTGCTTTGCAGTTTATTATGGTGAAGAAGCAATATACCACAATTTGATCTTGATAAGAAAAATGCTACAGAAAATTGTCCTTTACATTTACTTTGATCAATAAGTGCATACTCTATCACAAGCATCACAACTGTGCACACTTTCTTTCACTTCCTGTGTTTCCCAACTGAAGGTATAGAAACAGTAATGAAATGCACGCCAGTGATGTTGACAACAAATGGTATCTCCAAATTTATATCAAGGAGGAAGAGCACTCTTAGTCATTGGAGCTGCAACAATTCACTCAGCATAGCTAAGAAGCAAACTAACATCCCTTGCAGACAAATGTGTTTTTGAGGATGGTACTAGCAAACCCTGTTTCTGACAGCACAGAAAAGTAAAATATTGGCTTGACACACACAGCAAACACACACACACACACACACACACACACACACACACACACACACACACACACACACACACACAGACACACACACACACACACACACACACACACACACACACACACACACACACACACACACACACACACACACACACACACACACACACGGCACTCTGATAAATTACAATTTCTTAATCTACAGTGGAATGATGAAAACCCTAAATAAATTATTCAAGAAAATTAGTGCATCCAGCTACCAACACTGTTCTGAAAATAGCGTCCATGCAAAACAACATTAAACGCTGCCTTGCTTTCCTAAAAAATTAACCGTAAACCGATTTCAAGATGAATAACTAACCAGATTATCTATCAATGATGAAAGAATGACCACTTCAACTAGCATAAAAGATGGATTACCATTCCACCTAATATAGGACGATGGACTAGCCATCCACTATAGAAAGAAGGCTGAGCATGCCATTAACCAAAAAGGGAAAGATGACCCATACCATATTCCTATCCAGAGATTCTTGAATGGCAGGATGACCAAACAAGAAATACCACACAAGTGATGCCCACCACAGATGACAACACAGGATGCTGTACATATGCAATGACTATCATAGGTTTATAGGTTCATAGGTAGGTACTAGGCTATCGGCCCAAGGGCCTAAGTAAGCCTAGCCAACAAGGTTTCCTGGCTTACGCCAACCAACAAAGTTAATTTCCTGTGCCCCTGTCGAGGAGAGCCACAGAAGTGATCCCAGGGGTGTATTTCCTATTTCCCATACACTCATCAAGATTTTTCTTGAAGAGTGCTAATGAGGAACTTTGCTTGACATAGATAGCTAGCTTGTTCCAGAGTATAGGAAGTCTCTGGGACAGGAATCTATACCTCCAGCATGTCCTGTTTATTGTTGTGACAAGGTTTAGGTCCCTAGAGCATGTAGCTCGGAGGGATTCAGATTTTTTAGGTGTAGCATGTCCAACAGCTCTGGGTTTAACATAGCATTATATGTTAGGCAGAGATATCCTCGGAGTAGGCGATATGCTACAGAGTAAAGTTTTTTGAGATGGTCAGTGTAGGGCATCTGAGGCCAGTAATCCTCTTTGTGAGGTACTTCTGTGGCCTTTCCAGCTGCTGCAGATGTCTTGTGAGGTACATTCCAAAAGGGACGTTGTACTCTATAATGGGTCTAATGAGTGCCAAGTAGAGGGGAACAATGACCTCTTTTTTCCTGGATGAGAACCCTTTTGTGATGAGGTGTGCCACACAGAAGGATTTCTTGACTACTGTGATGATGTGATTATCAAAGGAGAGACTACTGTCCCCCTGGGTCCCAAGGTCTCTTATCACACATTTGGCATTAAGTAGACTGCCATTTATGTGGTAGTTCATGGGTATAGAGTTTTTACCAAAGGGGATGACAATGCACTTTTTGGCATTGAGCTTGAGGCCATGCCTCTGACACCAGGCATCTGTCTCAGTGAGGCCCTTCTGTAGGATGTCCACATCATTTGGGGACTCGACTATGGCTCCTAGTTTACAGTCATCTGTGAACTTCATTTAACTTTAGTCAGTGGCCTTCTGTGTTAGCATGTACTTCAGAGAAGTAGATACCAAACAGGAGAGGTCCCAGGACTGAACCCTGTAGTACTCCACTTGTCACTGGTTTGAAGTCAGATTTGAAGTCTGCAACTTTTACAGTGTGGGTTCTGTCAGTGAGCCAGTTGGCAACCCATCTTGTGACGTAGGGATTTATACCTAGTTTAGTGAGTTTAGCTATAATTCCATAATTCCCTTTGCGAAGTGGGATAACTGTAGCTATGCGCCATTCAGTGGGCACGAAGCCTGATATGAGACTATGATTGAACATGGTGCTTAGGTGGGGAGCCAGTTCATTCTGAAGTTTGTGTAAAATGAAGCCTGGGATATTGTCCGGTCCCATGGATTCTGTGTTTTTTGGTTTTAGAGAGTGCAGCTTTTACTTGCATAGATATGATTACAGGGACTCTGCATTCTTCCTGTATAGATATGGGCCCTTTATGGGATAAGAGGGGGGTAAAGTTAGCACTGAACTTATCTGCCAGGATGTTGGCAATATCAGTTGGTTCAGTAATTTTCGTGCCGTTGTTCTGTAACTCAGAGCAGATCTGGGTATTGCCATTGAGATTCTTGACATAGCTATAGAATGCTTTGTGATTGCCCTTAGAATCAGTGGCGATTTTGTTTTCATAGCTAGCTTTGAAGGATCTTATAAGGGGATCTCAGCTTCTTACTGAGGCTGACCAGGGAACTCCTCCACTCATGGGATTTTACTCTCTTTTGCAACAGTTTCTTCCTTCTGTTGTAGAGTTTGTTTATGGCAGGGGATGACCAGATTGGTTTCCTTTTTTTGGAGGATAGTGTCTTGGTTCTGTTTGGGATAGCACTATCCATGCACTCGTGTAAGTGCTTATAGAGTGCATCTGTATAGGATTCAGCAGTAATAACTGTATTGTCCATCTGCATGGGTGTCATGAAGTTCTCCACTTCTGTCTTAAGAAGCATGAAGTTGGCTTTGGAGAAATTTTTTACTATGGTTTCCTTAATGGTGGGTGGGGACGGGATGCAGATATCTAGGGTGATTAGCTTGTGGTCTGATCTGACCAACGAGGAGTTGATTTCAGATGTGGAACACCAGTCACTCATGTTGGTAATGACTAGGTCTAGGATATTATTGCCCCTGGTGGGGGTGTGGATAAGTTGATCCAGGGCATTGGAATTCATGAATTCCAGAAAGCATTGAGCAAAGGAGTTGGTACATGAGTAGTTTTCCCAGTTAATGGTGGGGTAGTTGAAATCGCCCATTATTAGGGTGTTTCGTTGAACCCTAATATTTTCCAGTATATCAAGAAAAGAGGACTGGAAATCCTGGGGCGTGGTGAGGGATCTGTAGCAAGCTACAATTTGGATTGCAGTTTTGCCCAGAGTTAGTTGCATTTGGACAACCTCTGATGCGTTATGTTTTGCAACTAGCCTGGAGATGTGGATATCCTTAATGAACATGGACACACCTCCGCCTTTGGTGTTCTGGTCCAGGTTAGATGGCCTAAAAGTGTGGTATGAGTTATAGCCTGGTAATGCAGGGGTGCTCTCTAGAGCCTTGAACCAGGCCTCAGTCACTGCACAGATATCGATGTTCTCCATTTTAAGGAGTGCCTCGAGTGAGCGCATTTTGAGATTTAGACTTCTAGCACTGAGTAACATTACCCTCAGTTTTTGCTTGCCTGTTCCTGTTACAGTGGTGAATTTGTCATTTGAACATTGCCTAAAAAAGGCACTATAGGGGTGACAAGAGCCTTAGCCAGTATCCGGAATCCCAGGAGTGACAGGTACAGGCCATCTCTGGCAAAGCATCATGGTCTGTCAACCAAGTCATCCCAGGCAGACAGATACTGGATCCCCTTAGTATGACACCAGAAGCTTAGCTAATTGTTGAAGTCAATCATTTTGTCCTTGTACTGCTGTATAATTCTGGGTGATGGCAGGATGCTACTCAGGGCTAGGGTCATACCTGCCTGGGCTACAAGATCAGAGAGCTCTTCCATGTATCTTTTCATGTAGTCCAGGAGGTACGTCTCCGGTCGTTCACACCAACATGGACAATGACAGAGTCATATTTGTACTTGTGGAGTGACCTGAGTGTGTGGGTTATGTGGCAGATCCTGGCACCCGACAGGCAGCTGACAGTAACCTTCCCCTTGTTTAGCCTGGTGAGTGGGACATTGGTGTGCCTGACTATAGAGTCACTTATGACTAGTGTGTTGGGTACGTTGGTTTGCCTTATGGGCTGTGGTTTATTGGCACACTGAGTCCTTGGGCTATGCGTCATTTGGGTTGTGTTGGGATGTGAAGATTGCTTGCATTTCTGCTTTGGAGGTCTCTGTTGCTTGAGCAGATTATTATTGAGAGCCTTTGCAAATGTTTTTGTGTTTCTATGTGTGGATTTTGGTGGTGTAGGTTTAGTGGGACTATGTGATGAGTGTGGTGTGGTGCAAGTGTTTACCTTCTCCTCTTGACTGTCAAGTTCAATCTTGGTTGGAGAGAGCTTACTTCCAGTTTAGCTAGCTAAGTGCATCGTTCACAGGTTGTAGTGTTGGGTGGTAGGAGGAGAGGGTTGTCTGTGTACATGAGGCATTTGCTACATTGCCCCAAGATGCCCAGATTCATCAGATAGACAGGAGAGAACACTGGGAGCTGACCCTTGGACATGCCTGAATAAAAAACTATTTTCCTCTAGACAAGTGAGGAAAGTGAGTATAAGAGCTGTTTTTCTCTAAGCAAGTGAGGAAAGTAAGTACAAAAACTGTTTTCCTCTAGGTAAAGAGGAAGTTTGAGTGCTGTAGTAATTTGTAGCTTATTTAGTGCTGACAACAAGTTCTGAATAAGTGCTGAGCACAAATAAGCAAATTCAAGTGCTAAAACTAAGAATCTGTACCTGGATCTTGTGGTAGATAGGCTACCTAGTGCTTATCACTCCCACTGATAAGCTAGAATGCTTCTCTCCAACACAGAAAGGCTTGGGGGGGGGGCTCAGAAGCTTACAAACAGTCCTGGACACAGCAAATCTGTATCTGGACTAGACTAGTTACAGGAAAGGTGGGAAACAAGTGCAAATGCGGGCTTTTAAACCAGAAAATTGAAAGAGATGGAAAAACTGCCAAATGGCCAATAAACTACAATTTCTGGGCCAGAAACCACTCTTGTGGGAGATAGGGTACATAGTGCTTACCTCTCCCACTGATAAGCTAGAAGGCTTCCCTCCAACACAGAAATGCTTTGGGGGCTAAGAAGCTTACAAACAGCCATGGATACAGCATATCTGTATATGGACTAAACTAGTTACAGGAAAGGCAGGAAACAAGCTTCGAATTTTTTATTTACTTATTTTTTTTGGAAAGTGAAAAGGGAGAAAGGAGAAGCAGTAGATAATTCAAAATTAAGGACCTAAGTGTCTTGCTCTTCACAAATGTTCTCTCTTTATTAGGTAGAATGAGCTAGTGACACTAGACTGGAATAGAGCTGGGACAGAGCTGAATAGATAAGGTAGGAGTGTCTGAAGTCAAAATATGATCTCATTGTACTCGGTTGAGTGAGCAAATGAGATAGACCCAGGAGTAGTGTTCAGACACAAATTTACAGGAGGGGCGGGCAATTCCAAAGCCACCAAGATTAATACCACAACAAGAACAGGGAAGGCGGGCGGGAAATTAACTGCAGAGACAAAGAGAGACAACAGTATTCTATGAAACTATTAAATAGTAAAATAAATAACTACAGAGAGACACAGACCAATGAAACAATTAAATACACAGAAAAATAAAATGCAGTACAATCTTTAACACTGCAAGTTTGTACGTAACTCAGCTAGTAATGCATTTGATTGTAGGTGTGTAGCAGAAGCCAAACAATTCAGATATTGAGTAGTAATAAATTCAAAGATATGTGACTAACATTTATAAATACAGGGAACCCTCTAGGCTAAGAGTTTAACACTGAATATCAATGAAGTGAAACACAATAGCCCCCACTAACTGCAGAGACAGAGAGAGACCACAGTATTCTATGAAACTATTAAATGGAAAAATAAATAACTACAGAGAGACACAGACCAATGAAACAATTAAATACACAGAAAAATAAAATAAACATTTTTCATATCTGTGTCTTCAGTCCAAATAACTACTGCATTACTACTGGCAAGTCCAGAATAAGGGAATGGCACGTACCTGCTAGCATTGCCATATTAGCTTATAAAGACCATTGGCCTGTTAACACAGATGTTGTCATGAGTGCCTGTTGTTATCTAATGGTCAACTCATCTACATAATCTTGCCATGGACACATTTATTTATTTGTTAACTGGAGCAAAAGAGTGAGCCACATGAACTTTTTTTCAGATTCAGACCAGGGTAGAACAGTGATCCCTTTGAATCTTTTCAGATGCAGCCTGAGTTAAGTGACTTTCAAATTTGCACAATAGGCAAATGCAAGCTGAGGGAATACATCACTGGACTACAAGAAGCAGCTAATTAACAGCCTTAATTCCCTGTACAAACTGCTTGGCAACTTCGACATGTGAGCTGTCTCTGTCACATTTCAGCTAACAACATGGCTAGAAAAGTTTAAAGGATTCAGAAAGCACTCCAGTACCATTTCATGATGCAGTTGTTGAATAAATGGGTATGCTTTGACATTCTGAGCTTTGTACATCTGATCCCTTGAATTATTGGAATTGAAAGACAGAGTAGTTATGCTAAGTGTCTGGATATTCTGCATTCTCTCTATTACACTGTTTAGTAAGTATTCTTACTAACCTTCTTCTCACTGGGACTTGAGTAATGTCAGAAGTGTAGTGCAGACTCAAGTGTACATGAGTAGGGTCAATATTATAAGTATGAAAAGACAAAACCGCGAACGCTCACATGAGCAAAAATGCCGGGAATCGAAAGTGTGATTGTGGGGTTGTGGTACAGTGAGGAGTGGGATGTTTGCCTTTTCCTCACTGTAGTGTGACCTTGGAGTTGGGATATATAGCTAGCCGGGGGGGCACAGCCCCCCACAATACCAAGTTCGATTGCCAGCATTTTCGCTCATGTGAGCGTTCGCGGTTTGTCTTTTCCTGCTTATAATATAGACCCCATGAGTAAATGTGATATGTGAACTTGGACCCAGCTGGAGTGTGACTTGCTGTAGTATTCAGACACTGGCAATAAAAATATTTGAAACTTTCCAGCCTATCTAAAAATAAAAAATATATATTGCTTATATGTTATGCAGATTTAAAAAGGGGGCATGTAAAATATTTTTCTTCCCTTCTCCACAGTTGGCCATCAGCTGCCGCTAGCTCTTTTCCTCACTTACTAGGTCTACTGGACTTGTCTTAGCTTCCAAACCTCTCAGCTGTACAGGTTTTTACAGAATGTCCAGATTTTTGCCTCATATTTTTGGTCCATTTTGCACACAATTGTGCTTTTTTGTCAAATTATAAGCAAGTGATTAAAGACGGAAGTCAGAAAATAATGACAGACATTTGAGTTTTAGAATTAATACACTTCAGAAAATTCATGCTAATGTAAAACTCATTATTCTATCAACTTTCTAAGCTTGTATGGGCAATTTAATAGGCCTTTGATACCATTCCCCACTCAGGAATTATTGATAGACTCACCAAACTAGGTGGGTTGCAAATTGTCTCACAGATAGAACCCACAGTGTGAAAGTAGCAGACTTCAAGCCAGACTGCCGACCAGTCATGAGTGGAGCCACACAGGGATCAGTCCTGGGTCCTCTCCTGTTTGGCATCTACTTCTCAGAAGTCCAGGCCAACATAGAGTGGACTCTGGCTGACCAAGTTCATCGATAATTGCATACTGGGAGCTATTATTAACTCCCCAAGTGATGTAGACATCCTACAGAAAGGCCTCACTGAGACCAACGACTGGTTTCAAAACCATGGCCTTAAGCTTAATGCCAAAAAATGCGTTGTCATTCCCTTTGGGAAAAACTCAGTTCCCACTAATTACCACACTGATGGTAGCTCACTGAACACTGAAGGCGTAATAAGAGATCTGGTGACACAGGTTGACAGCAACCTCTCCTTCGACCACCACATTGCCACTGTGGTCAGAAAGTCCTTCTATGTGACACATCTCATTACCAAGGGTTTTGCATCCAGGAAGAAAGAGGTCATCATCTCTCTCTACTCTTCCCTCATTAGACCACTCATCGAGTATAATGCCCCATTTGGCATGTACCTCACTAAACACCAGCAACAGCTAGAAAGGCCACAAAAGCACTAAGAGGATCCTAGGAATTAACCACATGCCCTACATAGACAGACTCAAAAACTCCATTCTTTCTCTGTCTCATATCGTCTATTAAGAGGCAATCTCTGCTTGACTTACAAATCTATGTCTGACCCAGCCCTGTTAGAAATATTACACCTAAAGAAATCCCAATCCCTCCGCACCACATGCTTCGGGGACCTCAGCCTCATTACCACAATCAACAGAGCATGCTGGAGGGACAGGTTCATAATTCAGAGACTGCCCATGCTCCCGAATAGACTTCCCATACATGTCAAGCAGAGCACCTCACTGGCCCTTTTCAAGACAAATCTTGATGAGTGGATGGGAAATAGAAAGCTCACCCCGGGGATCACTCCAGTGGCTCTGCTTGATAGAGGCACCAAGAACTAATGGCAGCATGATGCCAAGGCACGTCTATGGGCTTGGCTTGTAAAGGCTCCAGGGCCATTGGCCTAGTACACACATATGAACCTATGAACCTAATATTTAAAAATTGCCCCATTTTTGGGCCATAGCCCCCCCCCCCCCCATTATTTATGGATTTGTCCAGATTTCTTGCTCTAAAAGGCTGAGAGGTATTTTAGCCTCCCACCAGACTCACCCCAACCAACTTTCAAAATCAGCAAAGGGACTGAGAGTTCTGGCACAGTGTCATATTGCTGCAAGGGAGTTGGTCTGAACCTCCACTACCCAATGGTAACCTTGCAAGCTCCATGATATCTGCCTTTGGAAGTTGCATGCATACTTCTGTGGATAAGCAACCTCCCAGTCAAGGGGCATACCACTTATAGCATGGAGCTCACTAGGCTCTTAATGCTGCTATTGCAGTGATCCTAGGCTGCTCAGTCCTGTCTTCCCCCACCTGATCTCTCCAGCGCCTGTGCCACTAGTCGTAAACAGGTCATCTGGGGCACAGACATGTTGTTATCTCTCTCTCTCTCTGTATATTCCATGAAATAGTTCACCTAAAATATTGATATTCATCATTTAAAAAGTTAATGGAATAACAGACTATGTACAAACATATATACCTGAAAAACTTAAGTAAATCACTCAAATATTTACTTTTATTCTTTATGCACTTTTAAAAAATGGACACGTTGCAATGTACTCAAAACTTTGGTTTTATTTTTTAAGTATTTATCAAAAATGTATACATTTTGCAAGACAAAATGATTTTTAAGGTAATATCAGGAACAATATGACATTTCTGAGAATTAGGGATACTTGAGAGATATGTAGGCTCCTCTGTCATGGACTCCTCTGTTGGCTTTTACTTTCTACATGTATAAAATTGCACTTATCTGCAAAGACTGTAACCTCCCAAACTAGCCACTCATCCAGCCTTGCCAAGTCTTTTCCTCTCCTTTCTAGATATGAAAAAAAATGAGAAACTCTGTGCAGCTCCACTGACAGAAAATACTGGACTATGCCGGTGATGTGATACACTTTAATGGACCAGTATTTTTTTACAATAGACTGGTCTATCAAGCCTGTTAATGAAGTTTGCAGAATTAGCAATTAGATACTCTTCATTGTGGTGCTTTAGCATCACTTTCTAAAAGAGAAGATGAGTTTAAAAGTGAACCTTGTCATACCTCACTTAAGTTTTTCATGACTGTAGTCAATGCTCTGCTTTAAATACAACTCTTTTTCCTCTTCCCTCAGTATCGTTTACAGCAAAGACAGATAGAACAAGCACACAGATGAACTACAACTGGCTGGAAACTGGACAAAAAGAGGCAGAGACTCAACAAAGAGATTCAGATGGAAGTAGAAATGGAGTTATGGGATAAACTGACATTGAACAATTTAGGAGTACATACACTAACTTCTCATTAACCAATAAAATATCTGGATTTTACTACACTGCATTTCCCTACAGTAACATTTTGCCTATTGAAATTACACGTCTGTGCATCTCCAGTACATATTAATATATTTCACTTCTAACATACGAAGCGGTCTGTGTATTTGCTGCCCCAACATGTTGCTGACTCGTGAACATTTCTTTAATGCCTTCATTTATTTTTCTGCAGTTTCGTTAATCTTATCATACATTTAAATTTTGTTTTCTACTACAGATTTTTTTGGTCCTGGGACACTATGCCACTAAAAAAAGGTTTACCATTAAATGTAAACAAATAAACAAATACATATATTTCAAGAGAGGATAGATACTGGAGGAAATTTTGAGAAATATGGATATACAAACAGAAGGGAAGCAAATAAATAATACAAAAAGGGATGACATTAAGTAAAAAACATAGCCGAAAGTTTTTTTAATGGCTTTGAATTATTAATAAACAGGAACCAACTAGCAGTAGATCAGCTGTTGAAATTATGGTATTTCTGCAGAATGCTCCAGAAAATGCGGCAACATAAAGGGAAGGGAAGTGCAATGAGGAAGAAGGCTAGAGTAAGTGGCCAGCGAAAATAATGGAAAGAAACAAGGGAGAGTAAAGTGCACTGATTTATGAATATGTCCTGGAATTGAGAACTAAAGAGGCAATGGAACAGTAGGAAAACAAAAGCCGTAAGATAGAGAGAGTGAGAGAATAGAGAGGTAGGTAAAGAAATGTTAGAGGCTTGTAAAAGTTGTGGGACATTAAGGAGGCTACCACCAGAATGGGATTTGCTGATACCAATTTTACTTAGATGGTATCTAATGCCAGTAAGATTGGCCAATTATAGAAGGAAGCCAAAAATAGTAACTGCTACAAATGTAAAAAAAAAAAAAAAAGTAGTCAGGCAGGAATATTGCATATGCACAGCAATTTTGCATGGGCTAACAAAACATAGCAATGAATAAGAATTGAATTGGAGAAAATATTTAGTAAGAGAGTAGAAGAGAGTGGGAAGGTCTGCGTATCTATGATGGGGAAAGGAGGACTGAAGAGAAAGGGAAAAAGTGGTTACATTAATAACAGCAGGATGAGTTACGCATACAAACAGTGGAAGAAAGGGACAGGTGCATGAAGAGTGTACTGTGAGAAAAAAATTATACAGGTAAGGTTAAGAAACAAATTAAGTTGGGGAATCAGGGGACCCCTCCCAGGATCATAGTGGAAGAGATGCCTTATCCTGTGATTCTTAGAGCTATGTTATCTGTAGTTTAGTGCTCCTGATAAGGTCAGTCTGCCAAAATAGTCTAAGAAGAGCTGAAAAACAAATATGGAGCCAAAATGTAATGCCTATAATGATTCATTTAAATTACGGACCATTACCCAGGATAGGAATACTGGGAAAATCCCTGGAACCACCATCCGGTGGCCAGGTGGACCATGTAGCCAACTTGGAATCAGCTCAAAAAATCTGCATGGGGCCTCTACATGCATTCACTCCTTACAAGGTGAAGGGTGGGGATTACGTCTGGTACAAAACATGTGGCAGGCTGGATTATGACAGATTAGAATAATTATTTATTTGACATTTGTTTACCAGGAAAGTATGACTTTGAACAAAGCCAATTTTCAGTGGAGGCCTGAGGAGAAATGCTCCTGATATATGTCTTTGTAACCTGGGAGGAAACCAGAGCACCTGGAGGAAACCCACACAGATGCCGAGAGAACATGCAGACTCCGCACAGAAGGCATCCCAGCTGAGAATTGAACCGGAGAACCTTTTGTTGCGAGGCAACAATGTAACCACTGCAGCATTGCGCCATCCAAATATACATAGTTCTGGCAATAGAAACTGGATTACAGAAAGTAGAGTATCACCTCGTTGCTGGAGAAGAACCCAGATGGAAGTTAAAATGCAATTGCCACACATAGCTGACTGTACCTCTACACACAACAATGGTTATGGAGCCACCCTGTTTGGTTAATGATGATGTCAGCCTTCATCTGAAGTTTGCCCTTGAAAGAGGCCCGAGGTTGGTGTAAGGGTACTTACATGTTGGATGCTGCATAGTTGGAGTTTGTAGTTCATTTGTGTTTAGCACATGTGTTAGTCATGGATTGTCTATAATAAACTCCACATATCAACCCAATTCTCCATCTGTGTGTTTTTAATTATCAAAGCATTTTGGGTCAAGGACTGAAGATTGGGACCTGAGGTAATGTGTTCTAGATACTCAACTTAAGAGAAGTGTGGAGCTGTCAAATGATCACCACTTAGTAGTGAGTTAGGACAGACGGCTGGGGCAGCAGTAACAGTACCCTGGAAATGCCCAAATACTTCTGCGTAAGATAAGTTCAGCTCCCACCTTTAGAAGAACCTTTTCCGTATACTGAAATAGGATGGGGGTACAGATCTGAATAGACCCTGTCTATTAACTGAATAATTTAGGCAGTGGCAAATACTTATGGTAAAAATGCGCTCAGTACTGCTTATGTGTGCAGAAAGAGATACTGCTTGTACTTTTATGTGATAGCAAAGGGAGAGCCAAGTCACAGAATGAGCCCCCTCTTACATTCATGTTACTAGTACAGAATGAGCAGGGTGTATCATGAGACTGGAACAAATGTTGGAGCAAAGAGAAAGTAATAGCCTGGGGGTTATTTTGTGGGCGGATGGTTAACACATTTGCATAAGGCTGTATTTTTGTAGCTAGGAAAATATTTCGGTTATGATGGGATAGACAATGGTAATTTTCACAGTCTAAATAAACCAGACAATTATATCTGCAAGAATTAACACAGAAATTAATAATAAAAAAGAACACAAAATAACATAAATGTAAAGCATCATCCTGAAGAACCAATACAAAGCAGAATGGCAGTGATTATTAAAGTAGGAGTTATTGTAAAGATATGTCTTTGTGAACCTCTTGAAACAGTCTTCCATGGGCTCAAACACCACCTGATAAGTAATGCATTTCACAGGCATAGAGCTCAGAATGAAATACAGTCTTCTGGAGTCCCTCCAGACTTCATTGTTACCAGCCCAGCCCCCCACTACCTAGTGTTCATACCAGGTCTACCAGCTACTGTCCAACCTCCAGACTTACTCCATATTTGCTGGGGCCGGTCATGGATCCTTAGGGTGTCCTGGGAGTTGGGCTTGCCTGTGCTTCTGTTGAGGGAGGAATTTCTGGTTTATGACCTATTCACTTCATTCCCCCACCCCCAACGCACATTGATTATGACCAAGGACAACTCCCCTCTTTATACCACGCCTCCCTTTAGGGAACATATCAGTGAATGCCCTCACACCTTTCCCTGCCTATCAGTCACCCGAGCTGCTAATCAAACTCAGGTCACTGGGTTGTAATCAAGGCTGTAATCCTCTACACCACCAGAGTGGCCAAAATGAAATACATTTTGGACAGAATGTTTATGTTGGAACCTTGGAATACCTAACACTTCTTTAACAGTAGATGAGAAAGGTCAAGAAAAAATACAGGCCAATTCCTGTATACAAGAAGGACCCAAAGCATTTAGTGCTTGATACGTTAGTACTAGGCTCTTATATACTAGTCTTCAAGAAATTAACAACTAATGCAAACTGCACAGTATGAGCTGTTACATGAGAATACATTTTTTTCACCACTTAGTAGACGTCCTGATGCATCTGAGGGTACTTGAAGTGGCCACGGTTGTCTGATCTTAGATAGAGGCCATTAGAACAATCCAGACATGGAGAGACCAAACTTTGCACTGTTATTAGATGGTCATCTGAATGTATAAGATGCTTAATTCAGGAGATATTCTTTGGGTGGTTAAAAGATGATTTTCCTGAGGCATCACTGGTAACTCAGCAACTATTGATAATTAAAGAAGACTCCAATATTACAAATCCTTGACAGGAACTGCAGTCTATTCCTCATAAATTATAGTGGAAAAAAAACAATGACCCATGGGTAGCCGAAAAGTAATATGAATGCACATGTTCTTGTTTTTTCTATGAGTACTCTTTAGCCAGCCCTCCTCATCTAATGTAAGTTGACATCCTGACTTTCTTCTTTATGTTTGAGCTGACATCCGTTCTCAAGGAAAGGGGATATAAAGCCAAGTGTCATCTATATAGAAGAGATAATTCAAAACCCTGTTTTGAATGATATCCCCAAGAAGGTCCAGTTATTTCATCAAAGAAAAGGGGTGAATAATGGTCCCCTGAGGGGCCATTTACTGCAAAGACTAACTTGTGGAAGAACTTTTGCACATGACAACTTTTACATGTATTCCAAGAGGTATGAGGTAAATTAGGTAAGAACTGTGGAAGAGACAATGCACTGAGAGTGCAGACACTCAATAAAGATCTCGTGGTCCATAGCAATAGACATTGCCAAGAGTTAAAGGAAGACCACAACCAACTAAAACAGTTGTTCCTTGAGCAACAAGTGGTCATTAGCTGCTTTTAGTAGAGCAGCCTCAGCACAATATACTATCTTGTGAAACCAGACTGATAATGATCTAAGAGGGCATGAAAACTTAACAAAAGAGATGTGATGCAATAAATTGTATCTTCATTAATCTTACCAATATGTGAAATATTAGAGATAGGATCATAATGCAGGCACCAAAAAATCAGGTACAGAGATGTCTTCTTAAGTACTGAAGTAGTCAATACCTGTTTCAGATTAAATGGATAGATCACTGCCTTTATCTAAGGACCTTACCATTTGAAAAGCATTTGGTCCTAGAGCATCCAAATAGGATTTGGATGGTCCATGATCCAGCCCACCAGTTGAAGGACACATGGTCAAAGTTAGATTAGCAACATAATCACAGTGGCTGTTTTAGAACTTGCACCAAGCAAAATCTGGACACAGTCAATGCGGATTTTGGTGTGGCCTTAAAGAGGTTCTGTGATGGCTATTTGTAAATCTTAGCCACAAAAAAGTAATTAGCTGTCTCATGATGAGTGACTGAAATTGCTTCCTGGGTGATTAAACAGGCTGGAATGAAACATCTTTTAACATTCGAGAAAAAAAACTAGGTAGTCACTATGAAGTGACCAAAGTCTCCATAGAGAGGAACACTGACTTCTTAGGACAAATTTCTGCCTGAAAGACAAAAAGATGTTCATCAAATCAAAACTTGCCCTCAGAAAGCCAGGAAGAGGCCTGTTTATGTTCCACTGCATCTTTCCTTCCCTTCTTAAGTTGTTGAGTTCTTTATCATGTGCTGCAGTCAAGGAGGATGCACAAGTACTGAGGTGACATTTCATCTTCTATCGTAACACACCATTATATAGCAAATGTCATTTGTCAGTTTTCATTGTCATGTGACTTCATTGTTGCTGCAGAGACAGACAGGTGCCCAAACTCAACACAAAAATCAAAGATTGTCAAAGCACCTTTATCTTCATATTTGTGTTTTTCTTGAATTCAATTCTACTTGGTTTGTAAAAAAGTTCCAATAGCCATTATATTCCATTGCTGTTTTTATCTTTGTCTGCTATCTTAGAAGAAGGTGCCACGCTGTCTCAGGAACTAACCCCACTGTCTGTCCTTTAACATCTGGATAAATCTGTTCTTTAGCATCTGGATAAACAAAAGTGTTTCCCTTTTATCAAGAGAAAATACATTACAAACCTGCTAGAAATAGAAGAAAAAAAAAAAGAATTAATTTTGCTTCATACAGCCTGGCGTATGTACATTTCATAGATGATCAATTTTAGGCTAGCATTATCCCTGTCTTCACGTTGTCCAAAAGCAAACATCACAAGATTATTGCATGACATTACGAGTAACTCTCAATTATCTAAAAATCAGCCCAGCAGCTAGAACTGCTGAGGTAAAACAGGTAGGTCATTTAACTAGGTCATGAGTCATAGTCCACATAATCCACAAAAAAAGTGAAGATAGTGGTGATCAGAACAAGACACTGTGTACACACTAAGTCAGAGTGACCACATTTGGTTGGATTATTACATCATGAGACCATGCTTGAGTGCAGGATGCAAAAGTAATTGCTTGAACAAACTCTGGTTCTTTCAGGTAGAAGGGTTTTATTTTGTTAAGGTCATGGATTTATCACTGGTCCAGATGTTAATATCACAAGGAATTAATAAGTATGGACTATGCATCACTGTGTCATTAAATAAGTCATTAAACTCTTGCAGGAAAGTCTTCACATTACTGGGTGGAGCTTCCCTCACCTTGATAGAGTCTAAAGTGGATGAGCATTTATGATACTGACCCCAATTCCCCAGTGCTGATTTCTCCAATCACTGTTCCCCATAGCTGGTCACTACTAGTACAGTATAAATTTGCATAGCAACAGGACTTCTATTCATGAGGGCTTTTCTCTTTTCTCCACTGCTGTGTGGCCATGCAGTTTGTATGTATAAATAAGAAGAGGGTCTAAGGGGGCCTTAGGAATGCAAGAGAACTTGTTCCCTTACAAAATATGTTTCTTGTGTATACTGTATTTAGGTGGAACTGCAAATTGTATGTTTCACTCAGATGAAGATTCAGGAAATTTGACAAAATATAAATGCACCACCAGGTGGACAATAAATGAGAAGGAGTCTGCAGTTTATCTCTGTCCCAAAGACAGATGAGTCGGCAGACTTACTAGGAATGTCTAATCCATGCCACTCTTAACCTATGCAGGGCACTTACTAAAGGTAAACCTAGTGGAATGACTATGGCTGAGTGAAGACTAAAGATGGAATTCAGACAGGCTATCATTATAAACAAGATGTTAAAATTATAAAAAAATAATAAGCAATTACATAAACCACATATTGTGAGAAACAATCATAACAATAAAAATACATGGTTTTGAAATTTATGCTCAGTGTTTGCACTGTTGTAAAAAATTCTATACACACTTGTTTATCATTAAGAAATACAGCCATTATTAACATAAACCAGTTAATCTGCGGTGGTGCAGCGGTAGCGTTGTTGCCTCACAGCAAGAGGTTCTCCCGTTCTATTCTCGGCTGGAGTGCAGGGAGTGCCTTCTGTGTGGAGTCTGCATGTCCTCCCCGCGGTTGGGTGGACGTTTGAAAGGCATGCGTAAATGGGCATGCCTTCTTTGAAGGTTAAACGTCGAGTTGGCACCTCAGCGTTCGTGAAAATTTACTGCCAATCATTAGAGTACCGGAGTTCCGCTGTAACGACCCCTAACCGGGAAAAGCCGAAAGACAACAACATTAACATAAACCAGTTAAATGATATATTAATGAACTGCAAAAAAAAATTGGGGGGGGCTGAAAATCATGAGGCCATCAAGAAGCCAATGTAGTGATATATTAAGTACTGCATTCTCCAACATCCCTAAAACAAACACATTTATATTTCTGAGCCAGGTGTTTAACTTTTTTTTTAAAGAGTGAGATTGTTCAAAACTGTAATTTCCTTGGGTAGCTTGTTCCATAAAGCAAGGGCAAGACTGCCTAAGGATCTTTCATATATAGTTAGAGAGAAATGGAGTCTAGTCTGGTTAATAGTGTGTTCATTTGGAGGGAGTAAGTAGAATCCTGTACTGGAAGTTTGTTTGCCACAGGTGGGCAGTATCTAGCTTTAAGCAGTTTGAAGGTAAGTGTGTTGAACAGACATGTGACCCTGCCACTGAAGGAGGGCTATTTAACCCTTTGAGTAGTGCAGCAAAAGTGTTCAGTTGAATTTGCAGAGTTGATAAATCCTAGAATCCTGTTTTTGATAGGTTGTAATCCTGCCGTGTTTGTTCTGATGGAGAGGCAAAGATAAGCATGATATATTCAAGTCTTGGGATGAAGGCATTGATGACAACTGCAGGTGTTATGAAAAGGAAGTGTGCTGTCTGAAAGTACTCACAGATATTTTTGTGATGTAATAAATGGGACTAGCATCCCACAAGGGTCAATAATATAGGGAGTTGAAATTTTAGTTAAACTGTTTGCTGTCCTAAACATCCAGTAATGGCTGATGACTTCAAAGCCGGGGGGGCTGCAAGAAACAACTGAATGGGTAGGGATAATTAGGATAGCATGGGGCTCTATTACATTATGTCAATGACCATTACCTGTAATCAAGCAACAGGTGTGGTCATTCGCTTTCATCCACAGACTGCATCAGTATGTATGCATTGTTACCACTTTGCTAATTGTATACACAGATGTCTGTCCTGCAGCAAATAAGGCCAGCTTTCAGGAAAATGGAGCCCTCACTAGACAAAGACAGTCATGCCCCCCCCATGCATGTTAGTCGTCCCTGCATTCACCAGTGCCTCTTTTAAGTTTTTCCCGCATCCTAGCCTCACACCATCCAGATGTTACTTCTTTCTTGCTTTTTCATACTTTGTCTTACTTGTTATCTTCCCTTGGAGGATGTCAGTGAATTAAGCCAGGTGTCTGGGGGCCATTTCTTCTTCTTTCGGCTGCTCCCATTAGGGGTTGCCCAGCGGATCAACTGTTTCCATTTCTTCCTGTCCTCTGCATCTTGCTCTATCACACCAACCACCTGCATGTCCTCTCTCACCACATCCATAAACCTTATCTTAGGCCTTCCTCTTTTCCTGTTACCTGGTAGCTTCATCCTTAGCATCTTTTTCCCAATATACTCTGCATCCTTCCTCAGCACATGTCCAAACCAAAGTAATCTTGCCTCTCTGGCTTTGTCTCCAAACCTTCCAACCTGGGCTGACCCTCTAATATACTTATTCCTAATCCTGTCCATCCTCGTCACACTCAGTTCAAATCTTAATATCTTCAACTCTTACACGTCAAGCTCTGACTCCTGCCTTTTTGTCAATGCCACTGTCTCCAACCCATATAACATAGCTGGTCTCACTACCCTCTTGTAGATATTCCCTTTCACTCTTACTGGTACTCGTCTGTCACAAATCACTCCTGACACTCTTCTCCATCCACTCCATCCTGCCTGTACTCTCTTCTTCACCTCTCTTCCACATTCACCATTACTCTGAACTGTTGATCCCAAGTATTTAAACTCATCCACCTTCGCCACCTCTACTCCCTGCATCCTCACCATTCCTCTATCCTCCCTCTCATTCACACACACATATTCTGTCTTAGTCCTGCTGACCTTCATTCCTCTTCTCTCTAGAGCATATCTCCACCTCTCCAGGGTCTCCTCCACCTGTTCCCAACTCTAACTACAGATCACAATATCATTTGCAAACATCATAGTCCACGGGGACTCCTGTCTGATCTCATCTGTCAACCTGTCCATCACCATTGCAAATAAGAAAGGGCTCAGAGCTGATCCTTGATGTAATCCCACCTCTACCTTAAACACATCCGTCACTCCCACCGCAGACCTCACCGCTGTCACACTACCCTCGTACATATCCTGTACCACTCTTACATACTTCTCTGACACTCCCGACTTTCTCATACAATACCACAACTCCTCTTTAGGCACCCTGTCATATGCTTTCTCTAAGTCCACAAAGACACAATGCAATGCCTTCTGACCTTCTCTGTACTTCTCCATAAACACTCTCTGAGCAAACATTGCATCTGTAGTGCTGTTTCCTTGCATGAAACCATACTGCTGATCACTAGTCATCTCCTCCCTTCTTAACCTAGCTTCCACTGCTCTTTCCCATAACTTCATGCTGTGACTGATCAATTTAATCCCTCTGTAGTTACTACAGCTCTGCACATCACCCTTAGGCCACTATGCCCACTGAATTCATAGGGTTCTTGTTGTGCTGCAATGTATAGAGGTATAAATCTCTAACTACAGCCAGGCAACGTAGGGTTTGATTAGTGGTTCAACTGTCTGAGGCGCTGATAGTGGGACAGAGACATGCTCAGTCCAGGAGGAGGGTATTTCCCTAGGCACTCTCTGCAGTGAAATGTGGCCCACAGAGAAGAGAAGCCCTCCTACATCCCAAGGTGAATACAAGGTGGGGAGAGCATCAGGTCAACAAATTTAAAAAAATCCTTCTAGCTTTCAATATGACAGACAATTGGAATGTCCTGCTATTCTCATCAGACTGGACTGTTATCAGACCAAGTCAAGTGGAGGCAAGTGGGGTAGGTAGACCTGACAAATGTAGAAGGGCATCAGAATGGTCAGCTGCAGGGAGAGAAACAAGAAGGACATGCATTCAGTCATATTTTTGTCTTACAGGAAGAAATAAGTTGTATCTAAACCTATATGTCCATAGCTAACAAAACAGTAATTATCCAGTAAAGTGAGAAGGCAAATGCAAGGATGTACAGGAATAGTACCTGATAGTTAACTTATGCATATCCATCTGGTATACGACTGGGATGAAAGTAAAAGTACAATTATACAGCTAATGGTCTTGCAGAAGAAACAAAAGCACATGGATAAAACCCACACAGAGACAGGAGCACATTCACAGTCAACACAGGGACAGGGGGTACATTCAGACTCCACACAGAGACAGGTAGAACATTCATATTCCACACAGATACAGGGTGTACATTCATACTCCACACAGAGACAGGGGGTACATTCAGACTCCACACAGAGACAGGTAGAACATTCATATTCCACACAGATACAGGGAGTACATTCACACTCCACATAGGTTCGTAGGTTCATAGGAGTTTACAAGACTAATGGCCACAAGGGTCTTTTTAAGCCTAGCCATGCATCCCAAATTTCTGACAATTTCTAATAGCCTTGGTAAGTCTAAGTAGTGGCTTGGGCGATGAAACATTTACAAGCTAGGACCTGGGAGATGAACCATTTACAGGTTGCCTGTGTCCATTAGAGACATAGTTGTCAAACCAGGGATGTATTTCCTGTTCGCCATCCAATTGTCCAGGTTGCACTTGAATTGGGTTAGGAAGGAACTCTGCTTCACATGGATGGGGAGCCTGTTCCAGAGATGGGGTAATCTCTGGGATACATACCTATCTCTCCAGCAGGTCCTATTTATATCACAGGCAAGGTTTAAGTCTTTAGAACAAGTAATTCTGGTGCTGTTTGTTTTGTGGATATGCAGGAGTTCCATCAGAGTGGGGTCTGACAATACCCAGTATGTCAGGCATAGATCTTCCCTCAAAAGCCTATAGGAGACAGAATACAGGGAATAGAGCATTGCGGTGATCTGCACAGGACATTCTACTTAAGCCCTGTATTCTTTTAGTGAGGAACCTCTGTGGACATTCCAGCTGTTGAATATGCCTGGTTAGGTACATACCAAAGGGGGCATTATACTCAATGACAGGTCTGATGAATGCTGAATACAGTGGAACAATGACTTCCTTGGACTTAGATGCCATACTTTGTTTATAAGTTGTGCAACATAGAATGATTTCCTCACTACTTTAGACACATGATCATCAAAGCCTAGATTACTATCTATGTGTGTCCCTAAGTCCCTGACTACTGGGTCAACTCTAAGGGGTGTGTTGTCAATATGATAGTTACCAGGAGTAGATGACTTCCTGAAGGATACTATTATGCATTTCTTGGCATATAGTTTTAGTCCATGGCTCTATCACCGGACATTTGCCTGTGTTAGCCCCTCCTGGAGAACATTTGTGTCAGTGTGGGATTCAATGACATTTCCTAATTTGGAATCATCTGCAAATTTAGTTAGCCAGGGACCAGTGACATTGGCCTTGACTTAAGAGAAGTAAATGCCAAAAAGGAGCAGTCCAAGAACTGATTCCTGAGGGACTCCACTTGTGACTGGCCTCTTTGTAGACTTCTCAGTTCTAACTTCCTGGGTCCTGTCTGTGAGTCAGTTGACAATCCACCAGATGACATATGAGTTTGTACCTAACATTTTGTGTTTGTCAACAGTGCCCTAATGGGGTATTATGTCAAATGCCTTGGCTAAGTCAAGGTAGGCAGTGTGAAATATTTTGCCCTCATCCATCGCTTTGGTGACCTTTTCAAAGAAGTCCACCAGGCTGAGTATTATTATTTTTTTTTTATTATTTTACATTTGTTGACCGGGCTAGTCTAGCTGGATATATGTCCATTTTCAATAGAGGCCCGGGGAGAAAAGCTCCAATATTAATTACAAAATTACAAAACAAGTATTATTGTGACATAAACATATTATTAATTACAATGAAATTTAACATAAAAATTAATAAAAAATGCATTGAGGTGAAAAGGGAAAGGTATTAGAGATATGAGGAAGAAAAAGAATAGAGAAGAAGTGAGAAAGAAATAAGAAAAAGAAAAGAGGAGAGGGTTAGTGACAGTAGGTATGATCTACCCTTGACAAAACCAAACTGGGCTGGCTCCAGTGTCTGGAGCCTTACTATATCACTATTGATCATTTTCATGATAATTCTTTCCATGGCTTTACATATATGACAAGTGAGAAGTATGGGTCTGTAGTTTCCAGGGTATGTAGGTGGCCCACAAAATTTTGGACCTGCAGGCCTCAAACTCACATACCTGCACTTGGGAGTTTGGTGCTGTACCACTAGACCACACCATCCCAGTTACACAGTGAAAGGGAGTACATTCATACTCCACAAAGTAACAGGGAGTACATTCACACTCCACACAGGGGCAGGGAGTATAGTCATACTCCACACAGTGACAGGGAGTACATTCACACACCACAAAGAGACAGGGAGTTCATTCACGCTCCACACAGTGACAGGGAGTACATTCACACTCCACACAAAGACAGGAAGAACATTCAGATTTCACACAGGGACAAGAAGCAAATTCAAACTCCACACAGGGACAGGGAGTACATTCAGACTCCACACAATTACAAGGAGTACATTCAGACACAACACAGTGACAGGCAGTACATTTAGACTCTATACAGTGACAGGGAGTACATTCACAGTCCACACAGTGACAAGGAGTACATTCAAACTCCACACCCTGACAAGGAGCAGATTCAGACTCCACTCAGTGACAGGGAGTACATTCATACTCCGCACAGTAGCAGGGAGTACATTCAGACTCCACACAATTACAAGGAGTACATTCAGACTCCACACAGAAGGAATCATAGCCAAACAATGAACCAAAGTACCAAGCACTGTTAGATGTCAATACTACTTGATGTAACACTTTGTCAATGATCACTTGCTATAATACTTATCCTGCTCAGACTAGCATTGACAGGCACTTATTGATGAAAATGCTGATGTCTGACTGCAATGGAAAGTGAAAAGGATTATTATTAACTTGCTAAATTTAGATATACTACAGCCCATCTCCCATGTACACTTGAACCATTTCAACTTGCACAATCCCCACACCAATCATTTATAGCCACTGTTTTAAATGTACACAATTCAGATATCTGGCATTGTTAAAATCAGCCACAGTAAAGTATTCCAGCTGAATTTACACAAATTGCTTCTACTACTTCAAAGCCAGACAACAGTGACAAACATCACCATTTACATGCATCTCCTGTGAAATTTCATTGCAGACATCTCCTGTGAAATTTATCTTCAGAGTTCACTGTTGTCAGAATAAAATGTACAACACATTGTACCCCTCCCTCTCACATACATCTCAACCTCTTATCTCAAGAATCAAGGAAAAGTCTAAACAGAAATGGTTAACAAAAGTACCACAATCAGTGGCAGTTATTGCCTTTATATAGTTAGAAACTTACTAGTATAACAGGATGATGCTTTTTTGAAGGTTATTAGCTCTGGAACTCAGGCACCTGTCATCATTATTTAGTGAATACAATACTCATCAATTTGTTAGCAAAACCACAAATGTTATGAGAAACAGACCAAAATATCACACAAAAAAAAATCAGAGACATTTTGCCTAACCAGGGATAGTTGAGAGCACCCCCCCCCCATACACACATACAGATGTGACCCTCAATTATGCAGGAAGTTACTAGAATAAAAGGGTTTGCATTGGCACATATTTTCTAAAGGCCATTAAGTGTGAAACTCAAATTTCTATCATTGTGACACATTGGTGCAGTGGTTAGTGTGGTTAGCTCACAACAAGAGGCGTCCCTGGTTTAATTCTTGGCTGTGGAGTATGTGTGCTCTCCCTGTGAACTGACCCTGAGTGTGTTGATTGAACATCAAAAAAATGAAAACTAATTTCTTTGCAGGCAGCATGCCCCCTTGTACTCCCCATACTCCATGATAATTAAATATATTGTGATCCAATGCAAAAGTGTATGGAAGAATTTCTTTACTCTACCCACTCCTCAGACATATCCAACTTCAGACCGATTGCCATACTATCTCCTCTCTCACAAATCCTAGAGAAATGCATTCACAAGCAGGTAATGCATTACCTTCACCAGGAAAGCCTTCTCACACCCACACAGCATGGTTTCCGTCCCAAGCATAGTACAACTACTGCACTCATATCATCCATCAACATAGTCTGCCTAGCTCATGATAACAATAAACTTGTCTCATGCCAATTCCTTGACCTTTCTAAAGCCTTTGACACTGTCTCTCACCCACTTACGTTTCTCTCCCTCTACTATATCCTGGTTCTCCAGCTATCTCTCTACCCGCCAGCAATCAGTTAAATGGCTCTTTGCACTATCCTCCCCTCTCACTGTACAAATGGGAGTCCTCAAAGGGTCCATACTTGGACCACTACTCTATAATATTTTCACCAACTTGCTCTACTCCTCTTGTCCCCAGTCATCTCTTGTGCAATATGCTGATGACTCAACTGTTATAACCATTGCTGTCAACCCAACTGACCTCCACTCAACTACCAAGGCATCCTTCCACACCATTGAGACTTGGCTTAGTGATAACAAACTAATACTTAATCCAAAAAAAACTAAGCTCCTACTCTTCCTTCCTAAAAACATCACCACACTCAAAAGTACATTTACCATCTTATCCTGCAACAATACTATCATTTCAGCTGAATCTAGTACTAAATTGCTAGGTGTTACAATAGATGATCAGCTTAAGTTTGATCTCCATATTACTAACTTGTTAAAAAGAACTCATCAGAAACTTGGACACCTTTTCTGTAGCAAGAAATACTTAACACTGCCCGAATAACTCTCTCCCAGGCTTTATTACTCCCAACACTCCTGTACAGCTGCCACATATTCACAAACCTAAATTCTACACTTATTTCCAAGCTTGAAACTACCTATAATAAGATCGCCAGATTTGCAGCTAACCAAACCTGCAAGTCACACCACTGCTTAGCACTACAGCAACTAGACTGGCAAGAATTCTCTCAGCTGCTCCAACTATACCAACTACAATTCATCCACTCTATCCTCTATCTACCCTCCTTCTGCCCCAGCCTCTCCACTATCATATCCAAATATTCCCCTGCTAGGACGCTATGCAGCTCAAATCAAGAATTATTAGACATCTACAAACCCAAAACCAAAATAGGCTGCCTTCTCTATAACTATAACCCAGCTGCATCCTGGGACCAACTTCCCTTGGAAATAAAATCCCTCCAGCATAGCAAAACTTTCAAATTAGCCACAAGTAAATACCTAAAAACAAAGTGGTCTTGCCACTGTAGCCAATCACCCTGAAACCACCATCCTTTCACCTATTTCACCACCTCACTCAATGTATCTCTAACACTATTCCCCTGCCTCTTCTACCTCTTCCCTTCCTCTATCTCCAACCACTCTTAATTCTTATAGTCTCAAAACAACCTACCTGTCTAGTTTGTCTCCTATACTCTACCTCCCCTACATCTCCTACTAGCCATTCTTACTTTCCTTTCTTGTTTCCAAACTCCTATACAACTAGATCCTACCCTCTTTAAATAAGCATCTGCCTAACTATTAACTCATTTTGCTCTAAGCAGCTTAAATAATATTGTAACTAGTCACATTTTCTTCTGCTAATTGTTTAAAACCTTGTTTGTAACAACTCACATACTTGTCTGACAATTGTTAATACTCTGTATAATTGAATTGCCTAGGGAGCTTTTTTTCTCTGCAGGTCTCTGCTTGTAAGATCCTATAGCTGATTGTTACTACCATGTTACTAAAATTTAATAAATTGTTTTCTAGTCCTGAGGAGCTTTTCTCCCCGGGTCTCTGCTGAAAATGAGCCAAAAGCTCAGCCAGACTAACCCGGTTAACAAATGTAAAATAAATACATAAATAAATAAATAAAAGGCTGCCAGCAGAAAACTCCATCTAACAGAATGTTTGCTCCTATGAGCATTTGCTCTTTTTTTTTTTAGTAAAATGTGTGCAGTCTTGTGACCATTCACTCGTGTGTGTGTGCATGTGTGTGTGTGTGTGTGTGTGTGTGTGTACACACACACACACGCACACACACACATATATATATATATATATATATATATATATATATATATATTCACACACACATGACACACACACACACAAACACACACACACACACACACACACACACACACACACACACACACACACACGCGCGCGCACACACACACACACACACACATACACACACACACACACACACACACACACAGTTTAAGTCCTTACCTTTCTACTTGTTAAGAGCAGCTGGCAGTAGGCCTTTAACAACAAAAACAAAAAGTACATAACAAATAAATAAATAAATATTCATACAGATTTGTGCACTTACATGCACCTGACTTCCTTTCAGTCTCAAACTGTCCCAATTACCTGAGGTAGCCTGAGCCAATAGGAAGCGCTCCTCACTGCTTCATACAACAGCCTAAAGAGCCACTTTTGTTTGATGAATTCTGCCATCTGCAAAAGGCATTAAGTCCTATCATAAGGTGTGATTGCCTTATTCCCAATGTGAAGAAGACATACTGTTGGGTTGTTTTGTAAGCAGCCCAGCAAGCAGAGTTAAATAATTTATTTGTGATTGCAGTTAACAATAAAATTATTTTTTTACATAATAAAGTAATTAAAAAAAATGTAGTTTATTTGTTTATGTTTTCTTTTTAAGTGTGGGGGGCTGCAGCCCACCAGCCGGTACCACAAACTATCCCTGTAAACATCATAATTGTAGATTTATTAGTGTTGATAGTCTGTGATTGGAAAGTAAACTCCAGGGGGCGTGGCCAAAATACCAGTCTGATAGCAGCAGAAATAACATAGCTCTGCTTAGATTTTAATAAACTGACAGGAAATATACTTTAATTTTTAGGAAAATCATCTAAAAGTATAATGAAATATAGATTAACATATATATATATATATATATATATATATATATATATTTAAAACATATACTTAGCTGTCTATAAAACACCATTAATGTACTGTATTAATGCTTATATGTATCTAAACAAAGAGTCTAAAACATCTAGCTAGAAACACTAATCAGAAACATATTGTTACCCCACCACTGTCCCACTATGCACTTTGGTATTATCAAATCATACAATTGCTGAAGAATTAGAAGACATATATCATTTGTAATTATTTAAAAAGGAAAAATATGTACAGTACTTCTAATGGAGAAAAGGAGCATTAGTAACAAAAAAGAATAGGAAGAAAGAAGAGAGAGAGAGAGGGAGAGAGAAAGAGAAAATGTTATTTAAATACTCAGTACTATATTTAACTAGAAGAAATAGATATAGAAAGGAAAAGAGAAAGTTAATAATAAAGATGATTCACATTACCTTATAGTATATAGATTTTCCAGAATCAAATATATTATGATTCATAAAACAAAGCATTTAAAATTAGAAGGAATTTGTTCCTTTGTCCTTTAGTTTCTTAGTTTTGTTTGCTCCTTCCTTCACAGACCATCCATTTTTTGCTGCCTGTCTCTTCAAACTCTGGGATGACCATTCCATTTCTTCTATGTCCGATAGTATTTCCTTCTTTTGGGTAAATTCTACTGCTTTTTGTAGGGAATCAAAGATCTTCACTCCTTATGACAACGTGATGTTTATTCTTGCAGGAAAAATAATTTGAGCTTTAATATTGGCTTTTTTCAAGGACTAAATTAGAGGAACACGCTCCTTTCTTCTGGATATGACTTTAGAGGTGGAGTCATTGTCAAAACGAATAACTTTTTCACCCATCTTGATAGAGGAATTAGTCCAAACTGATTTCAGCACTAAGTCCTTGTCTTGTGAGGAAAGAAATCTCATTATTACAAACCTGGGGTTAGATGAACTCAGAGATGAGGCTGGATTTGCCAGGGACTGATAAGCCCTCTCAATTCCAAAAGAGAGGGATTCAGGCATGTTTAGTGCTGATGAAAAACAATTATTGAGGAACTGAATCATGTTAGCACCCTCTTCTTTCTCTGGAATTCCATATATTCTTATGTTATTCCTCCTTGATCTACTTTCAAAGTCTTCCAGTTTCTCAATCAGCCTGGTGTTTTGTTTCAGAAGAAATTCATCGTGATGTTCATTTTCTGTCACTCTAGTATCTAGATCAGTTACTGTTTCCTCTAAGGCAAGAATCTGTTCAGATTGTTATTTTACTATTCCATTTAGATGTTCCAGTTGTTTACTGCATTCCTGTTTGATAATATCCATTTTGTTTTCAAATCTGTCCATTTTTAATGACAGTTCTTGGATGTTTGTTATTATAAGATGTAGTTTTTTATTCACTGCACTCTCCTGGTGTGGTATCATCAAGTTGCTCATGTTGAGATCTCCAGTAGAAAACTTCTTGACAGGAATAATTAAAAAAATCTCTTGACTATGTATTAATTTTTAGAAAATAATAAATAGTTCCCCTCTACTCATCACTCATTAGACCCATTATAGAGTACAACGCCCCTTTTGGTATGTACCTCACAAGACATCTACAACAACTGGAAAGGCCACAGAAATACCTCACAAAGAGGATTACTGGCCTCAAATAGATGCCCTACGCAGACCGTCTCAAAAAACTCCAGCTTTACTCCGTCGCATATCGCCTACTCAGAGGTGATCTCTGCCTAACATACAAAGCTATGTCAAACCCAGAGCTGTTGGACATGCTCCATTTAAAAAAATCCCAATCCCTCCGAGCTACACACTCTAGGGACCTGAACCTTGTCACCACAATAAACAGAACATGCCAGAGGGATAGATTCCTGTCCCAGAGACTGCCCATACTCTGGAATAAACTACCTGTCTATATCAAACAAAGCTCCTCATTAGCACTCTTCAAGAAAAATCTTGATGATTGGATGGGAAATAGGAAATTTGCCCTGGGGATCGCCTCTGTGACTCTGCTTGACAGTGGCACAGGAAAATAATTTTCATGGGTGGCAAAAGCCAGGGTACCTTTTTGGCTGGGCTTGTATAGGCCCTAGGGCCAATAGCCTAGTACCTACCTATGAATCTATGAACATATATATATATATATATATATATATATATGTGTGTGTGTGTGTGTGTGTGTGTGTGTGTGTGTGTGTGTGTGTGTGTATCAGCTTTTGCCACCCCATTGATTAATTAACTGAGCCTCTGTCAAGAAGAGCCAATGAAGTGATACCAGGGGTGTATTTTCTGTTATCCATCCACTCGTCAAGGTTTCTCTTGAAGAGTGTTAGTGAGGGGCTCTGCCTAATGTAGTTAGGAATTCTGTTCCAAAGCATGGGGAGTCTCTGTGACAGG
This sequence comes from Protopterus annectens, assembly GCF_019279795.1. Taxonomy (NCBI): domain Eukaryota; kingdom Metazoa; phylum Chordata; order Ceratodontiformes; family Protopteridae; genus Protopterus; species Protopterus annectens. Next base: position 162,506,293 of record NC_056741.1, read on the forward strand.
AATCTATCCCTCCAGCATGTTCTGTTTATTGTTGTGGTGAAGTTTAGCTCACTAGAGCGAGTGGCTCGCAGTGACTTGGATTTCTTTAGGTGGAGCATGTCCATCAATTCTGAGTTAGACATGGCTTTGTAAGTCAGCCAGAGATTACCTCTGAGTAAGCGATATGCCACTGAGTACAGCTGGAGTTTTTCCAGTCGGGCAGCATAGGACATAAGTTTGAGACCAGTAATCCTCTTGGTGAGGTACATTTGTGGTCTTTCCAGCTGTTGGAAGTGTCTTGTGAGGTACATCCCAAATGGGGCATTGTACTCTATGATGGATCTGATGAGTGACGAGTAGAGGGGCACTATAACCTCTTTATTTCTAGATGGGAACCCTGTAGTAATTAGATGGGCTACATAGAAGGATTTCCTAACTACTTTGGCAATATGATTGTTAAAAGAGAGATTACTATCTACCTGGGTCCCCAGATCTCTTATTACCTCTTCTGTATTAAGGGGGCTGCCACCTATGTGGTAATTCATGGGTGTTTTGTTTTCCTCAAACGGGATGACTATGCATTTTTTGGCATTTAGCTTGAGACCATGACTTTGACACCAGGTGTCCGTCTTAGTAAGGCCCTTTTGGAGAATGTCCGTGTCAACTGGAGAGTTAGTTATGGCTCCCAGTTTGCAGTCATCGACGAACTTGGTTAGCCATAGTCCTCCTGTCTTTGCCTGTACTTCTGAGAAGTATATGCTGAACAGTAGGGATCCTAGGACCGAGCCTTGTGGGACATCACTTTTGACTGGTTTAGAGTTGGACCTGGAGCCCGCTATTTTTATCGTGTGAGTTCTGTCTGTAAGCAAATTGGCAACCCATCTCGTGACGTAGGGGTTTAAGTTCAGGCTGGTGAGTTTTTCTATAATTCCAGATTGGGGAATGGTGTCAAAAGCCTTGGTGAGGTCAAGGTAAGCTGTGTGAACTACCTTCCCCTCATCTATGGCCTTGGTGACTGTCTCGAAGAAGTCAACCAAGTTTAGTAGGCAAGATCTGCCCTTAACAAAGCTGAACTGGGTCGGGTCAAGTGTTTGGAGGTTCCCAATGCCTTTGTTAATGAGTTCCATGATGATGCACTCCATAGCCTTGCAGACCAGACTAGTCAGGCTTATGGGGCAATAGTTACCAGGGTCAGTTGTGGCTCCTACTTTATGGAGCAGAATAACCATTGCTGTATGCCATTCTATGGGCATGTAGCCTGTGGAGAGGCTGAGGTTGAGCAGTGTGTTTAGGTGAGGGGTTAGTTCGTTCTGTAGTTCGTGCAAGACCCAGCCCAGGACACCATCTGGCCCCATTGACGTTGTGCTTTTGGCTTTTGAAAGGGCTGTTTTCACCTGTGCATCTGTGATTTCCGGGACACTACACTTTTTCAGTACTGTTGTGAGCCCTTTTGGGAGTGAGAGGGGGGTGAAGTTTGCACTGAATCTATCTGCCAGGATGTTGGCAATATCAGTGGGTTCAGTATATTTTGTGCTATTTTGCACTAGCTCAGAGCATATCTATGAGTTGCCACTTAGATTCTTGACATAGCTAAAGAAGGCTTTGTGGTTATCTTTCGAATCCTTGGCTATTTTTCTTTCAAAGTTAGCCTTGGAGGATTTTATGAGGGACCTTAGTTTCTTACTGATACTAATCAGGGATGTCTTTCCTTCTTGGAATTTGCTTTTTTTCTGAACTAGTTTTCTCCTTCTATTGTATAGCCTGTTTATGGCAAGGGTCCACCAGACTGGTTTCCTTCTCTTAGGGGAGTCAGTCTTGGTTTTGCTAGGGATAGCACGATCCATGCTTCCTTGTAGGTGCTCATAGAGTGCATTTGTAAAGGTTCCTGCATCTTGGACACTGTTATCCTTTAGTGTGGGGGCTGTGAAACTTACCACCTCTGTCTTAAGTAAAGTGAAGTTTGCTATAGAAAAGTTTTTCACTGTGGTTTCCTTGGTTGGAGATGGTGGTGGTGTGGTGTGGACATCCAGAGTGATTAGTTTATGGTCTGATCTAACCAGTGACAGGTTGACCTCTGACCCTGTCGCCCATGTTGGTGATGACCAGGTCCAATATGTTTTCACCTCTGGTAGGGGAGTTTACCAGCTGATCCAGGGCATTTGAGTTGATAAATTCCAGGAAATGCTGGACCTGGGAGTTTGTACTTGATTAGTTTTCCCAGTTAATGGTAAGGTAATTGAAATTGCCCAATATCAGGGTGTTCAGTAGGACCTTCATGTTTTCCAGTGTCTCCAGAAAGGTGGACTGGTGGTCCTGGGTCATGGACAGTGATCTGTAGCAGGCCACAATTTGCATTGCAGATTTGCCTGATGTTAGTTGCACATGGATGATCTCGGAGGTATCATGCTGCGCCACTAACCTGGAAGTGTAGGTATCCTTGATGAATATGGATACACCCCCTCCTTTTGTGTTTTAGTCCATGTTTTGTGGCCAAAATGTGTGGGATGAGTTGTAGCCCAGTAGTGCTGGGGTGCTCTGTGGAGCCTTGAACCAGGTTTCAGTTACTGCACAGATGTTGACGTTCTCCATACTGATGAGTGCTTCGAGCGCATGCATTTTGAGATTTAAACTCCTGGTGTTGAGTAGCATAACCCTAATTTTTTTATTTGTGCTGCTTACAGAGGTGGGTTTGACTTTTGAGCCTTGCCTAAAAAAGGCACTATGGGGGCAGCAAGAGCCTTGGCTAGTATTCGAAAGCCTAGGGGTGACAGGTGCAAGCCATCTCTTGCAAAGCAATGAGGCCTGTCGAGCATGTCATCCCAGGCTGACAGACACTGGATCCCCTTTGAATGACACCAGAAGCTTAGCCAATTGTTGAAATTGATCATTTTTTCTTTATACTGCAGTATCATTCTTGGTGAGGCAGGATGCTACTCAGGGTCAGGGTCATACCCGCCTGGGCTACATGATCAGAGAGCTTTTCCATGTCTCTTTTCATATAGTCCAGAGAGATATGTCTCAGGTCATTCACACCAACATGAACAATGACAGAGTCATATTTGTACTTGTTCTGGAGTGACCTGAGTGCTTGTGTTATGTGGCGGATTCTGGTTCCCAACAGGCATCTAACAGTAACCTCCTTGTCCAGCCTAGTGAGTGGGATGTCAGTGTGCCTGACTATACAGTCACCTATTACTAGTGTGTTAGGTATGTTATTTCGCTTTAAGGGCTGTGATTGTGCGACACACTGATTTTGTGTTTTATGTGTTGTCTGGTTTGTGACGGGAGGTGCAGGTATTTTGGGTGTCTGCTTTGGAGGTCTGTGATGCTTTTGCAGGTTTTTATTAAGAGCATCCAAGTATGATTTTGTGTATTTATGTGTATTTTTTGCCAGTGCTGGTTTAGTATGTCTATGTGAGGCTGGAGGTGTGGTGCAAGTGTTAACCTTCTCCTCATGACTGCCTGTTCCAGTCTTGGGTGTAGAGAGCTTAGCCTCCAATTTAGCTATATAATTGCATCTCTCGCATATGTTAATGTTTTGTGGTAGGAGGAGAGGGTTGTCTGTGTACATGAGGCAGTTGTAACATTGCCTCAGGATTCCCAAGTTCCCCAGCTGGACTGGAGAGTATACCTGAAATTGCCCTTTGGTCATGTCTGAACAGTAGGGTGAGCTGCTTAGTCGCTTGGTTGGTGAGTGGTGAATAATGAGCCTTGCCCTGCTGGGCAATCAAGTGTTGGGGTATATTAGTGCTTGCTATTAAGTCTGAGCAAGTGCTGGACTGTAGGATGCTTTTTAAGTTCTTAGGTTGAGAGTTAGACTACTTTCAAGGGAAAAACTGAAGAGGAGACTTGGTGGAGCCGGGATAAATTTAGCCCTAGCTAACCAGCGCTGCCCAGACGTGCAAAACCGTGCAAACACAGTTTTTACAGCAGGGAAATGAAAGAAATATAAATTAGCCCAAAATGGCCTATAAACCACTAACTTCTGGGCTGAAACCACTCCTCCAGGGACAGATGGCTGCTCAAAGCTCCCTCTCTCACAGGTGAAGAGAGAAACCTCCCTCTATCCAAGTAAGGTATGGGCAACTCAGAAGATTGTAACAGCCCTGAATTCAGCACTAGCCTGAAAACTGGACTAAACTAGCTTAGAAAGGTGGGAAACAAGGAAATTTTTTTTGAAAAGATAAGGCAAAAACAGTAAAAAATACACTTAAAACAGCTTTACATGACTACAAGCAATTAGAAAAGGCTTTTAAACAAATTACCCAATTAACCAGTAAAAACATCTCAAAACTGAGCCCTGTTCCTGTAGTCTTCAATCAGACAAGTTCTAACTGCACACTACTGCCACTGGGGTGCAGGGGAACCTTCTCCAAAAAAGAAGGCCTGGATTAGTGCTCAAGTTATGCAAACAAAGCTAGATTCAGCGAGCCTGGATCTAGTCTATGCTACAACAAACAAGGCACACCAATTTCAGTCAGAAACAGTTCAAATATGCAGCCTCTATAAGCCTTTAACCAGAAATTCGCAACTCAGAAGGGCAGAGTCCAGCCTCTCCTCCCACAAGAGTGCAGACCACGAACCTTCTGAATGTAAAATAACTGGCCTGAAGCCCAAGTGCTTAAACCAGAACTAATACACTTTTAGAATAACAGACACTGAGCCTTCAATCAGCAGTTCCCAACTTAAAAGGATGCAAGCTACCTGTCCTGCCACAACAGTGCAGACCACAAACCTTCTTAATGTAAAACAACTGGTCTGAATCCCAAGTGCTTAAACCAAAAGGCTTAGAATGATAGCTACACTTTAATCAGGTTACTACCAAGCAGTAATAAATACAATTGAATATGTTTAAGAAGGCCTGGATTAGTGCTCAAGTTATGCAAACAAAGCTAGATTCAGCAGGCCTGGATCTAGTCTATGCTACAGCAAACAAGGTGCACCAATTTCAGTAAGAAACAGTTCAAATATGCAGGTACTATAAGCCTTTAACCAGAAATTCCCAGCTAAGAAGGGCAGAGTCCAGCCTCTCCTCCCATAAGAGTGCAGACCACGAACCTTCTTAATGTAGAATAACTGGCCTGAAGCCCAAGTGCTTAAACCAAAAGGCTTAGAATGATAGTTACACCAAACAGTAATAAATACAACTGAGTTATTTTAAGATGACGCAAAAGCAAAATAAAGTAGGAAGAAACACAAGTACAGTAAAAGCAGATGAAAAAAGTGTAACATTTTTTTTATTTTTGAGTGAGCAAATGAGATGGGCCCAGGAGGAGTATCCAAATGCAAATTTACAAGAGGGGCAGGCAGTTTCAAAGCCACCAAGATTAACACCAAAACAAAAGCAGGGAGGGTGTGTAGGAAACTAACTGAAAAAACAGAGCCACAACTTCCAGCTAGATAGTATTCAATGCAACACAAATAAATCAATCTAAATGCTGTATTATTTTAAAAAAAGTGCAGCTACCCCCACTTATCACTGCCTATTCAAGAATTCTAACAAGCATTAACTGAAAAAAGAGCCACAACTCCCAGCTAGATAGTATTCAATGCAACATAAATAAATCAATTTAAATGCTGTATTATTTGAAAAAAAGTGCAGATAAAGATTTACTTAAATTCACTTATACGTCCAGTTGATTTGATTTCATGTAGGTCTTATCTGGCCAAAGCTCAATGTTTAAGCAGAAAATAATCCAAAATGTACCACTTATATAAGGCAGGAACTGAATAACAATGAAGTAAACTACCTTGCTTATCACTGGCTATTCAAGAATTCTAATAAGCATTAACTGAAAAAACTGAGCCACAACTTCCAGCTAGATAGTATTCAATGCAACACAAATAAACCAACTTAAGTGCTGCATTATTTGAAAAAAAGTGCAGATACCCCCACTTATCACTGGCTATTCAAAAATTCTAACAAGCATTAACTGAAAAAACAGAGCCACAACTTCCAGCTAGATAGTATTCAATGCAACCCAAATAAATCAATTTAAATGCTGTATTTTAAAAAAGTGCGTGCAGATAAAGATTTACTTAAATTCACTTATATGTCCAGTTGATTTGATTTCATGTAGGTCTTAGCTGGCCAAAGCTCAGAGTTTAAGCAGAAAATAATCCAAACTGTACCACTTATATAAGGCAGGAAGCAAATAACAATGAAGTAAACTACCTCCACTTATCACTGGCTATTCAAGAATTCTAACATGCACTAACTGAAAAAACAAAGCCACAACTTCCAGTTAGATAGTATTCAATGCAACACAAATAAATCAATTTAAATGCTGTATTATTTGAAAAGAAAGTGCAGATATCCCCACTTATCATTGGCTATTCAAGAATTCTAACAAGCATTAACTGAAAAAACAGAGCCACAACTTCCAGCTAGACAGTATTCAATGCAGCACAAATAAATCCATTTAATTGCTGTATTATTTGAAAAAAGTGCAGATAAAGATTTACTTAAATTCACTTATACATCCAGTTGATTTTATTTCATGTAGGTCTTAGCTGGCCAAAGCTCAGAGTTTAAAAAGAAAATAATCCAAAATGTACCACTTATATAAGGCAAGAACCGAATAACAATGAAGTAAACTGCCCTCACTTATCACTGGCTATTCAAGAATTGTAAGAAGCATTAACTGAAAAGACAGAGCCAAAACTTCCAGCTAGATAGCATTCAATGCAACACAAATAAATCAATTTAAATGCTGTATTATTTGTAAAAAAGTGCAGATACTCCCACTTATCACTGGCTATTCAAGAATTCTATCAAACATTAACTGAAAAAACAGAGCCACAACTTCCAACTAGATAGTATTCAATGCAACACAAATAAATCAATTTAAATGCTGTATTGTTTGAAAAAGTGCAGATAAAGATTTACTTAAATTCACTTATACATCCAGTTGATTTGATTTCATGTAGGTCTTAGCTTGCCAAAGCTCAGAGTTTAAGCATATCTACTTATTAGAAGTTATATTATCATATGTGACAGAATCATATAGCTTCAGTTATATTGAACACTCATTCTGTTGTATATTTCATGGCTTCAGATTTCTTTAGTTTCTTTCATAATGCTTTTTTTGTTTGTTTTTATACTATAGTCTGAACAGAGATGGATAATTTGTGTCTTTTGGTGTTGGAGAGGTGGTGTCTGGATGGTTTAGTTAAGTTTTTAACTAAACCAGAAATTTTATGTTTCATCTATGTGTTTGTAAATAGTTTTGGGTTTTTGAAAGCAGTGCTTAATACACATTATGCATCCATGATAAGTAAGTTTTCAGTAGATTTCAAGTCAACACGGAAGAAAGGTCTTTCAGTAAGTAACAGCATGCATATTATAATCAAAGGCTTATAAATGTTTATCATTAAACATTAATGGTTTGAACAATAAAATCAAAAGACCTGGTTTGCTTTAATATATCAAAATGCATAAATCCCAGATCATCTTTTTACAGAAAACCCCTCTATTAAAAAAAGATCTACAAAAATATTAATTTAATGGCTATACCATTCTGGCTGATTCATGCTTTAAGACTAAGAGAAGGGACACTCTTATTCTATGGAAAATACTTATACTATGCCAAGAATTATAGATACAATTTCAGATAAAGATGGGATGCTAAACATGGTTATTTTGGAAATCAGTAGGAAGTAGTATATTTTGATTAATACATACTGGATACCAGTACTAAATACTAAATATGTTGACAAATATCTGAACCTGATTACTTTAAATACAAAAGGGGAAATTATAGCAACAGGTGATTTTAACTGCCTATTACCAGGCAATGATACTTCTAAAAATGGTAAAATAAATCTAACATCTCAAGCCAAGAAATTAAATGACTTTACAAACCAGATAAACCTTAAGGATATACATGGTCTAAGAGAACATTATTCCTTATTCTATACTCACTATTCATATTGGTTTGGTATACAAACAGACATTGATAAGGTCTTTGTATCAAATAATATATACTCTAAAATAAGTGGCATATCTGTAATGACTTGTCCACTTTCAGACCATAATGCTATAAACTTTACCTTAACTAAGCATACAGATGATTTAAGATTTCTACAGAGAATTCCTACTTACATAACTAAGTTAAAAGACTTTAGGGAATGGATAATGAAAGAAACAGACATTTATGGACACAAATGTCCATAAATGAAGTTACTATGGGACACCTTTAAAGTTTATATATATATATATATATATAGAGAGAGAGAGAGAGAGAGAGGGTAGAATAAAATCTTTGTACTTTAAAGAAAGGAGAGAGTGGGACAAAGAACTTTTAAACTTACAAAAAACATAGACAAGATAAAAATGGATGCAAAACCAAATAACAGTGTAGCACATAATGAAATTACTAAGTTAAATCAAAAATATTTAGAAGTTCTGAAACATAAGGTAGCCATAAACCTGGAAAAATTGAAATTACAATCTTATGCTGTAAATCACAAATATCTACATAAAATAGCAGTAAGATCCAAAAAAATAAACAATCAAAATCTTATTAATGAGATTAAATATAAAAGTGATGGTTCAGTTACGAGTATAGCTAACTTAAGGGGCATATTAGAAGTGTTCAGAAACTACTATAAAGATATAAATAATAACACACCACTTTTGAAGACAGATAATGTAATAAATACCTTTATTCAGGAAAATATGACTACTAAGGTGTCAATGTAACAAAATAACATATTAAATAAACAAATAACACTAACAGAAGTGAAAGAGCAAATAAAACATTTAAAAGATAATAAAGCTCCAGGACTGGATGGAATGATTCCTGAACTATATAAGATGATGAATGAATATATAATAAAGAAAATGATGAGTGCCTTTACTATGGTTAAGCAAAAATGTATAACACCCCTACTGTGGAAATATTCAATAATCTCCTCCATATTAAAACAAGGTAAGGACCCCAAATCTTGCGATTCATATAGGCCAATTTCATTACTAAATACTGATTATAAAATTTTCATGACAATATTAGCCAATAGGATAAAGAAAATATTACCTAATCTAATACATAATGATCAGACAGGGTTCATTCTTCATAGAAAAGTGCAAGATAACATTATTAAATTACTATCATTAATAGATAGCATGCAAATACAAAAAGCAATTAACTATTATCAGCCTAGACATACAAAAGGCTTTTGATTCTATTAGTTGGTCTTATCTACAAAGAATCCTGATCATCTTATTAAATAAAATGTATAGTGGGGCACAAGCTTATGTGAAAATCAGATCATGCCTATCCTCACCACTAGAAATCCGGGTCTATATTACATCAATGAACACTTAAATGTTTGAATCTCTAAAGGTCGACCTTTAGAGATTGAACATTCAAATGTTCGAAAATGTAATAAAAACAAAATAAAGAAAACAAAAATTAAGAAAAGGGTTTTAGCGGGGGGGGGGGCCTGCCCCCCTGCCTACGCCCTTTGGTTTATGTATTTATTACCTATTTTTTTTTTATTATTTTTAAAGATTTTCAAACACGTAAATGTTCAATCTATAACGGTCGACTTTTACAGATTCAAACATTTACATGTTCGTTGATCTAATATAGACCCTAGAAATCCTCAAGGGAACTAGACAAGGTTGTCCTTTGTCACCATTATTGTTTGTACTTTCAATGGAACCTTTTGCTACATATATCAGAAACAAGCAAAATATAAAAGGCTTTCAAGTTAATAAGGACTGTTGTCCCAAGATATCATTATTTGCTAATGGTATGTTGTTAATTGGGTTGGGTGATATTGATGGTTCTTTGCATGATGTTATAAATACCTTAAGCAAGTTTGAAAGAATTTCAGGGCTTAAATTTAATCATAATAAATCCAAAACATTACTAATTAACAAAATGGTCAACAAAAACCTAAGAGAGATTAGCTGTTTAATTGGGAAAATGATGCATTGGAATATTTGGGTGTCAGTATAAAGAGTACATGGAAAGAGTCTGTTAAACTAAACTACAATAATTTAATAACCACCATTGCTGAGCTAATTAAAAGGTGGAATAAAATGTTTTTCACAATGGATGATAGGCTCTCTTTAATTAAAATGATAATTTTACCTAAAATTTTGTTTTATATATAGTCAGTGATATTACCCCCTCCCAAAAATGTATTGAAAAATAGATTCCATGCTACTTAAATGTTTATGGTTCCCCTTAAAACCTAAGATTGCATATAAATGGCACATTCGAGCTTGGAACAGTAATGGCATAGCATTCCCTAGCTTAGATATTTATTCCAAAGCAGTTATAATTAATATAATATTACATTGGATCACACCTACCTATATATCTAGCTGGAAAATAATATATGAGATTTATATAACTGATGTCAGAATTATAAAAAAATCTATTTAAAGAACAATATGGAATAAGTAGAGTTCACTGGCTTTTACGTGAATTCTGTTTATTTAATAAGACATTTGATCATTTTTCTTATGGCATTAATCAAATATTTAATAACTTTAAAAATATATTTCATTGTAATTACAACATTGAACAACTCCTATTTCTTATATTCCCTATAGCATACTCCCCTGATTGCCTAGATTCTTTCAACATCAATGCAATGCAAAAATTAAAGGAAAATAACTTGATATTCTGGCATCAGTTTATTGAAAATAAGTGTATTAAACTACTAAACTCTCTTCTATGTAGCTTTGATAATAGTCAAGACAGTTGGTTGTGTATACACTCATTATGGCAGCTTATAGAAAACAAAATGAGAGTATCAATCAACCTAGAGACAGAATCTATACCTAGTTTGATCCAACTTTTTATTAGGTGTCTTGAAAAGACAGATGATCAAAAATTAAGTATCTCGCCTATCTATACGATACTAAGAGAAGACACTCTGAAGTTTGACTCAGATTTTTTAATTACTATGTAAAGATTAATGGAAAAGAAATATCTGATGAATCTACATATGGTACCACTTCTTCATTATATTGGATATTGTATACATGGAAATTTATGAACAGAAGTTTCTGTACTCCACATAACATAAATCCTATACTCAAAAACAGTGAAAGTAAAAGTTGGAAATGTGATTAATTACTAGAGGCCAACTGGGTTCACATGTTCATTGAACGTAGAACTGTTGTTCAGTACCGGAAAGACTTCAGGTATTTTGTAAATGCTTTATGGTCTGACGACTGTCATACTTCTAACTCATTAATCCTATTCAATGCCTAATGTAATACCTAAATCTCAGATTCAGTTACTCTGGTCAAGTCTTGCAATTGCCAGAAAAGTTATTACTTTGAACTGGAAAAGTAAACAAGATTTGATGTTTAAAGATTTTTTTTTAATTTAGCAAAAGTTGTTTGTAAAAAAGAACTGCAAACCATTTGTTCTAGAACTCATAACATTACTCATAAAAAATAGCATGGCAAAAATTGGAAAACCTTTTGAACAAATACTGATAACTTCTCATGGATAAAATGATTGTTTATCATGGATGAATGTAAATATTGTAAATCATTTTGTTACTGTTTTATTGTATTTGTTATATGTACATTTGCATATGGTTATAATGAAAACAAAATAAAAATGTTTTTGGAAAAAAAAGGAAAGTAAACTCCAAATTGAAGAAAATGTTTTGTAACACAGATGCTACCCGCTCTGTTCATGTATGAATAACACCTGTAAAAAAATATTGCCTGCATATATGGTTATGTTAAAATGACAGAAGCCTCATGGCTGACTATTCATTTAAATCAAAACAAGTAAACAATGGTCACACAGAAAAAAAATCTCATAGGCACGAGAAAAGCATGCAAATATACCCTTAAGAACAAACAAGTGTTTCAGCTACATGGCTTCTTAATGCCCCTGACTTTTTTACTTTTAGAAAGTCTTAATAAGCTATTCAGGCCAATATAGTCAAACATCACTAGCTGTAAAATGACATGCTTCACCCTGTTTATGGGCAGTGTAAGTGGATAGTTTGCTATTAACTATTCTGTACTAGTTGATGCTTTGCCCTTTTATGGGTTCATCAACACAACCTACATGGATAGATTGATCAGTAGCTGAAAACAATCAGGTTTAATCAAAGCTTTATGCCCGTAATTAGAATGACTGCAACATTTCTCAATAATAAACAAAATAACAACTAAAAATGACACACAGAAAAATCTGATATGCAAAGACACCAGAAAGACCCTGCCAAATGAGAGATTTCACTGTATGATGCTGTAAATCTCCTTTGATTGAGGCCCATGGTAAATATGCAAATGATCCCTTATGGACGTACAAGTGTTTCAGCTAAATAGCTTCTGAATGACCGAGGTTAGTTTCTTTTTATAAGTTTCTACTAAAGCACTCATCAAAAGTTTGATTGACAAGACATATTCTAAAACAGTTTGACTCAAAGATTCAAAGTAAAAAAAAAAACTTTTTTGCAGGGACTACTTAAGTACACCAACTCAGAAATCACACTGCAGTGGAGAAAGAGCAAATTCCCTAAACCCTACTGTACCACAGTCTCACTCACCTAAATAGTGGCAATGTTCAGAGAGTTCATTTTCAGACTCTGCAACTACTGACTCAAGCAATCAAACTCTAGAGAGTCCTAGCATTTGAGTGGAACTCATATATAGGATCATAGGAAGTTATTAGGCTTGAGACCTTTTAAGCCTAGCCATTCATGCCCCAGTTTTCCCAATTATCTATGCCTATTGGCTAGAATGGCTTTGGTATATGCCCGCATGTTAGGGTATCTACAAACTGCCCCGTCCGTGAGAGCCACCGGTGACAAGCTAGGAGTGAAATTGCAATTTCACATTCATTGGTCCAAACATTGTGGCTGAGCTGTGCTTCATATGAATGGGAAGTTTGTTGTAGAGAAGGGGTAATCTCCGAAACACATACCTGTCCCTCCAACATGTTTTGTTTATCTCACAGAGAAGGTTTAGATCCTTAGATCAGATCATTCTAGTGCTGTTTGTTTTGTGAAGGTGTAGGAAATCCAGCAGGGCTGGATCTGAGAATGTCTTGTATGCTAGGCATAGATCACCCCTCAGTAGCCTGCAGGAGACCAAGTATAGAAAGAGAGCTTTGAGGCAGTCTGCATAGAACATATTATTTACAACTTGTATTCTTTTAGCAAGGAACCTCTGTGGCCACCCAGCTGTTGCAAATACCTGGTCAGGTGCATGCCAAAGGGTGCATTGTACTTGATTATTGGTCTATAGAGGGCTGAGTATGGTGGGACTATGATCTGTATATATCTGGATGCCATGTCCTAACTTATAAGTTATGCTGTGTAGAAGGATTTTCTCATTGCCATGGATACATGGTGATCAAAGTTCAGGTTACTGTCAACCTGAGTTCCCAATTCACTTATTATGGGGTCTACACTTAGGGGAGTGCTATCAAGGTTATAATTTGCAGGGATTGTCGTCTACTCAAAGGGTATAAACAAGCCTTTTTTGTACTGAGTTTTAGATCATGGTTCTGTCATCAGCTATTTGTGTGTCAAACCCTCCTGGAGGATATTTACATCTTTGGGGAATTCAGTGATTGCTTCCAGCTTACAGTTGACATCAAATTTGGTCATCCAAAGACCCTCTACATTTGCCTTGACTTAAGAGATATATATTCCAAAGAGAAGAGGTCCAAGAACTCAGCCCTGTATGACACTACTAGTAAAAAGCTTCTTGTTGGAGGTGAATTCCTGGACCCTAATTCATGAGTCCTGTCTGTTTGCCATAGCTATCCTTTGGGCGACATAGGGATTCATGCCTAAATTTGTGAGTTTGTCTATAATACCCAAGTAAGGTATTGTGTCAAATGCTTTTGCCAGATAAAGTTAGGCAGTATGCTTCATTTTACCCTTGTCCATAGCTCTAGTGACCATCTCAAAAAAGTCCACCGGATTTAATAGGTATGACCTATCCTTGTCAAAAACAAACTGGAATAGGACCAGTGTTTGCAGATTTCCTATGTCTTTGTTTGTCAGGTCCACCATAAATCTTTCCAAGGCCTTGCATATAAGACTAGTCAAACTTATGGGTCTGTAGTTCTCTGGGCCTTTGTGTAGAGGGATGGCAGTTGCAATCCTCCATTCCCTAGGGATAAAGTCTGTCTGGAGGCTGTGGTTGAATGGAGATTCTAGTGGGCCTGACAGGTCATGTTTCATGCTATTTAGGAGGCATCCTGAGGTATTATCAGGACCCACTGATGCACTGTTTTTAGCTCAGGAGAGTGTAGTGAGGACCTGTTCTTAGTAATAGCTGTGACAGAAATGATAGATAGTATTTCCTGACGGTAATCATCATCTTCTTTCGGCTGTTCCCGTTAGGGGTCGCCACAGCAGATCACCTATTTCCATTTCGTCCTGTCCTCTGCATCTTGCTCTGTCACACCAACCACCTGCATGTCCTCTCTCACCACATCCATAAACCTTATATTAGGCCTTTGTTAGAAAAATCTATACATGCTGCTTAGAAAATATATTTACATACATGCTGCCTAGAAAAATATATTTACAATGTGTGCTGCTTAGGAAGATGTGTATTTAAACATTCAAACATATATAAGTTGTGTGATCAAATATATGGAGAAATGTGTGCTTTAGTTAGAAATAAATGTACTTAAATCCATAATAGAGAACAAAGTTATGTAATGCATTTAATTCTGTCTTACTAGAATAATAGTAGAAATAAACCTGCATATTATTGCTTGAAGCACAAGCTGCAGTGTAATCAGAAATTTGACCTTGGCAGTTTGCAAACACAGCCTGGCTCATGTCTTTCAAGTAAAGATTATTTTGCAAAGTTAGAAAATAATAAATCTGTTCGCATGTGTGTCCTCTTTCCTGCCTCCACCAGGAGAGTAGCCTTGTGTGCACTATCTCTGATAGTGCGCAGCTGGGTACGAGGAAGACAAAGAAAGGCATTAAGGAAGACATACATCTATTGTATTTGAACTAATCAGAGAACCTTGAATTGGCTACATCCTCAGGAGGTCATCGTGACTGACCAGGTGTTTGCAAGGCTGTAATATTCTCATGGGAAAAAGACTTTTTGAAAAACACCAATTCAGCACTTTTTATGAATTACTGTGATGTAAAGACCCTGTCACTGACCACACCAGTGAGGTGGGCAAAACTGATAATGACCTGTATAAAACAGGTGTACTCTGTGAATAAAGTTAGTCAAAATTCTATACAAACTTTGTGTATGGTTTTTTGCCTCCTAATGTACATTAGAGAATAAGATATCTGAGTTCTCCTGCATTATTGTTTGTTATTGATTGACGTTGTTTTTGAATAACTCAATGATTTTTACAGTCTGACTCTAACAAATTTATTTAACATTTTGGTCCTAATCGTGCCGGAATTCCCTTGGTAAGCTGCAGGTCACAGAGTGCATAAGTGCTAATAAATCTACGCAGGAGAAGCTGCCGAAAAGAATGGTTCTTCTTAAAGTGAAAAGACCTCCGACTGAATTGTTGTATGTAAAGAGGCTGTCCACTTTCTGATCTGTGGCTGAAAAGCGGAAGACTGGGCCCCAAGGAGAAACAATAAGAGCAGGAGGCTCAGGTAAGAAGAATTTCCCTCTTTGTCTTTGTTTTAGATCAGGGACCAGGTTACACTGTGCTATTGCTAAGGTTTGTGATAGCAGGGAGAGAGAGAGTCGAAGTATTGTATCTTGAGTCATAGATCAGGGAATAACAAAGCAAAGTAAACAGTCATTCTAGACACTACTGTGGATATGGGGAAATAAGATACCACGTGGTACAAGAGAAGGGTTACGTAACAGTCTTTTTTAAGACATGGGAAATCAGTGCACTAAGAGGTCGCGAGATCCGCCTAACGGATAATGTGAAGCATATGCAATTACAGTAAGCAAATAATGTGAGATATTTTGCAAAATGTGTTAACAACTATAAATTTGATAGTAAACTAGATAAACTTTCACTAGTTAAACTCCTTAAACAAGCTTTAATCTGATGCAGGCGTCAGGCAAAAGAAAAACAGAAGCTTAAAAATTCTGAAACATTTTTAGACAACAGAGTGAAAGGTCTAACAGACAGAATCTCTAAAAATGAAAACTTAGAGCAGACTGGACTTGCATTAATTAATGCATACAGCAGGGAAATGAGACAGTAGATGGATATTATGCTAGATTATTAAAATGCTTAAAATAACAATTTATATATATACATTTTTAAAAGGTTGCATTGCCTCTGTTAGTAGTTTTATTACAAGGCATATGATAAATCACTGAACAAGCAGGCTGCAAGCCTTACTTGAGTATGCTAGACGTACTGAAAGACACCTTAATAGTAAAAAGAAAAAAAAGGGCACAAGTCTTCACTGTTGAAGACGGAGCTGAAGTATTTGTATTACAGTCAGGTAAAAAGGGCATCTAGCTAGGGACTATAAACAAAATAAGAAAGCAATAACAGAAGATAAAGGAGATGTGGACTGACTATATAATAGTGATAATAACCAAAAATCATCAGGAAAGGTTAATAAACAAAAAGAAAATGTGAATGTAGTAGAGGGAATAGAGGAAGTACAAACAGATGTAAAGAATAAAAATGAAAATAAAATTTTAGATTTAGCATTGTTGAGCCTGAAGCTCTACCTAGCAAATACAAAACCAGAAGTAACACTTCTGGTGGAGGAAAGAAAGGTCAAATTCCTGTGTGACTCAGGAGCGTCACGGACTTTGATACACCGCTCCAAGTTACCAAAACATTCTAAATCACCTAATTATATATTAGTAAAAGCAGCAAATAGACAGCTATACAGGGAACCACTTTCCCATAATATAGCAATAACTGACCCTGTTTCAGGTATGACTCAGAAAAGTAAAATTGTAGTTTCTGCAAAAATATCCAGTAAACTTACTGGGAAAAGACCTTGTGCAGATATTTGGCATAGCAGTAGTTCCTACCATGCAGGGTATGGAAGCACAAAGACAAATAAATGCTCTTGTGGTGTGATCAGAGGGTGAAGCCTATTATTGGTACAGCCAGGACCTAGTTATGATTGGTCCAGGGCAGTAACCAAAGAACTGATAAACGTAGCCATCAGTAAGGTACCCTCCCTTGACACTGATCAGCAGCACTTGTTACATTGTACTCCATACTACTGTAGCACACCAGGACCTAATAAAAAATATAAGTAAAAATCCTGCTGACAAATTAATATTACAAACTTTATGCTGGGATACTGAGGGAAACAGTGTAGTAAGCTGTTCATTACCTCAGGAGTTCATGAGATTGTACAAGTCCAATAGACTGCCACATGTCAGCTTGACAAAAAACAAAAGTTTTAAATGGGCAGACTTAAAAAAAAAGGTAACAAAATGGGAAAACAGACTGATTTAAAATGTCAGGACAAGGGATATGAAAACAAAACTGAATTGGTTGACACAGACACATACAGCTGTACACTTGCAATCTAGTAAGGACAGCTGATTAGCATTTTTATTAAAAGAAAAAGAAAAGGCCTTGTGTAAAATTCCAACAACTCTGTGGTCAACAGGCAAGTTAAATGTAGGGCTTATTCAAGCAGCAGGACCAGTTACAATTACCCCAAAGTCAGCTTTTAGACCACAGAAAAAACAATACATTTTGGGAAAGAATGCAAAAGTAAAAATTAAGCCTATAATAAGCAGCATTACTCAAAAAAGGAGTACTGGTAGAATCTCCTGATTCACCATGTGATACACCCCTATTTCCTGTTAAAGAAAGGCAAACGGGGAATGGCAGATGGTACAAGATTTATAAGCTGTGAATAATGCAGTAATACCTAAAGCACCTACGGTGCCAGACCCACATACCTTGTTAAATGATTTAAAGCCACAACAAAAGTATTTTACTGTGGTAGATATAAGCAATGCTTTCTTTTCAATACCTATACATCCTGATAGTCAATATTGGTTTGCATTTACATTTCAGGGTAAAAGGTATACATATACACGACTACCACAGGGATATTGTGAGAGCCCAATAATATTTGCACAAAAAAATGGCTAGCAATCTGGCAGGGTCTACCCCACCAGAAGGTAGTCAAATTTTACTTTATGTAAATGACATCTTGCTAGCAGCACCCAGCAGCAGTGCAGGGTGAATACAGTAGCATTGTTAAAATTTTTAGTAATACAAGGACACAAAGTAAACAAGAGTAAGTTACAAACTTTGGGAAAAAAAACACAGGTTAGATACCTGGAATATGTGATATTCAGTAAAGGTAAAATACTAAATAGTGGGAAAGAGAAAAGGGAAAAAAAACAGCAATTTTGCAAGCACCCAAACCAACAACTAAAAAAGAAATAATGTCTTTCCTAGGTACAACTAATTTTTGTTGGAACTGGGTACCAAATTATTTTACAATGAAAACAAAAGCAGAAATGGCTTTCTGCAGGTTGAAGCAGTTAATAGCTTCTTCATTAGTTTTAAGACTTCCAAGTTATCACAAACGTTTTTTTAGACCATAGATTGTAAGCAATGGTACATGACATCAGTATTAAAGCAACAACATGGGGATAAGCAATGCCCCATAGCTTACTATTCATTACAGTTAGACCCAGTGGTGCAATCTTTGCCTCACTGTGTACAAGCAGTAGTTGCAGCAGCAATGGCAGTACAGGCTTCAGCCTCAATGGTGTTATTCCACCCTCTCACATTGAGAATGCCTCATGCAGTTGCAATAATTCTGCCACAAAAAAGTTGCATACCTTTCTCCTGCTAGACATCTTTCATGTATGACCATACTGCTGAGTCAACCTCATATAAACAGTTAGCTTTACCTAGACAAGATCTTACAGATATGCCCTTGAATAATGCTGAGGTGACATATTACGTGAATGGCTCATGCAGAAGGGGTCCTACAGGGAAAAATCTGGTGGGGTATGCAGTAGTTACAGACACTAAAAATTTAGAAGCACAAACTTTGCCACACAACTTGTATGCTCAAGCAGCAGAACTGGTAATTTTGACAGAAGCATGTATTTTAGTAAAAGGCAAAAAAAGTAAACATATATACTGATAATCAGTATGCTTTTTCTACAGTGCATGTGTTTGCACAATAATAAAGAAAATAGAGGGATGATTACATCCAGTAAAAAACCTATTAATCATGCTAATTTATTTTGGAGCTATTAGAATCTATTCAGTTGCCTACCAAAGTAGCTATTTGTAAATGTGTAGCTCATACAAAACAACAGGATAAGATTTCAAAGGTAATGCACGAGCTGATGCAGCTGCAAAGCAAGCAGCCTCAGACTCAGGAACTTTATTTTTTAATGAAAAATTACAGCCCTTTGAGATTTTACATTTAGACATGTTAAAAACAATGCAAATGCTTACTACAACAGCAGAAAAACAAAACTGGGTAAAACAAGGTGCAATTTTTAAGAATGGACTGTACATTTGCAAACGGAAAAAACAATATTACCGTCTAATTTATTTAGATATGCAGCTTTGTTGAGCCATGGGCAGAGCCATGTCTCAACAGGGGGGATGGTACAGTTAGTAAATAAAATATTCCAAACATATGGATACATAAATTATACAATAAAATTTTGTGCAGCTTGTCATACTTGTAACAAGCACCATGCACAAGGAGCATTTAAAAACAAGCAAGGGAGTTTCCCTACACCACCATATCCATTCCATACTATTTGTATGGACTTCATAGAGTTGAATAAATGTGAAGGAAAGAAATACTGTTTAGTGATCATAGATATGTTTTCAAAATGGGTAGAAGCTTTTCCAACCAGGAATCCGAATGCAGCAACAGTGGCAAAGGCCCTAGTAAAGGAAATAATTCCTAGATTTGGCATACCGGAAAGAATCTATAGTGGCAATGGGACACATTTTGTCAATTCAACAACTTGGGAGACTTTTTTTTGGGATTTCCTTAAGGAATCACTGTGCTTACCACCCACAGTCAGCAGGACTGGTGGAGAGGTACAATGGGATTTTAAAAAAAAAAAAAAAAAAACAAGTTAAGAAAAGTTGATGAGTAAGACTCAGAAGAATTGGATTTGCTGTTTACCTCTAGCATTGCTGAGCATGAAAACAGTAACAAATGTAAAGGGTTTGATCCCCTTTAAAGTAGTATTTGGAAGGGCATATTATGTGCCTCAGTAAAAAGCTCTCATGCCTGCAGGGCTGGAGGCTGACAGTTCACTAGCTAATTAAATAAAGAAACTGTTATGAATAAATCTGTTTTGCAGTTTAACTCTTTTTCAGACAAAAGAACTTTCAGCTGAATAAAAACTTTGTGACTGATACACAAGGGCAAAATGGCCAAGAGTAAAGAAGACAAAAAAGCAGAGCAACCCAAGAACTATTGCATAATTATTTTAACTATGTATTTGTTAACTATAAGTGTGACAATTTTTCTCTTATTGTGGTTTTTCCCTGCACTCAACCACACAAGTGAAAGTGAAAAGACGTGATGAACTGTTTATAGACTGGCATCCAAACTTTAACACGTACCTGGCCATGAAGCAAGTGTATACAGAAACTATGCACATTTCAGATTGCTGAGTTTGTACAGCTATACCAACAACATATAATAGACTTTAAGGTCCTCTGTCCCTCTGGGGATAAAATAAGACTTTGGAAAGTTTTTTTTTTATACAGAAACTGTGAGATCACAGGACAAAATTGTTTTATTTTTACCTGTTCACACAAAAAGGAGTTGTATGTCTCTACAAAAGTAATACCCTCCAGGTGGGCTGGAGTAATGGTAATATAACAATGTCTTATAAATGTTACATTAAAGTCAAAAGTGGGGGTACTGTTTGTAATACCAACCATGATTCATATCTGAGTTCAATGAAAACTACATTAAATGCAGTATGTGACAATCCAGTCTTAACTAAGCAATTGTCTATTAAGAATGAAAAATGTTTCATGCAGGGATAACACGTATCAGTACCAAAGTAATGATTTTATTTGTGGGAAAAAGGCATATAAATGGTTACCTGAGAATTGGTCCGGCAGTTGTTTTTTGGGTTATCTGGTTTCAGCAATAAGACATACTGCAGAATTACCTTTGGGTAAAATACGAAACGTAAGGAAAACAGCTCGAGAATCTGAAGGTCCAGTGAGAAAAAAACCTGTGAATCCAGTTGGTAAAATCGAAGCTGGTTGAAAAGGCCATAATTCAGTGAAAGACAAAAGTAAATTGACTCATATGAACTTGGGCAACAGTGTTATATCCAGGGCAGGAATGCCACCAGCCTATGGAGCAGTCAAATCGATCTGGGAGCTGAGGAAGCTGTCAAAAAGTCATGAGCAATGCAACTTTTTCCACCCTAGAATTGGTGACTAATGAACTGAATGCAATAAAACTGTTGTGCTACAAAATCGAATGGCTCTTTACTTCACCCTAGCGGCAAGAGGTGGTACACGAAGAAGAATGCTGTGCGTACATTCCAGACAACCAACATGAAATCAATGACCACCTAGAGGTAATTCAGCAAGTATCAGCAATGACTAAACCAGGCCCAAACCCACTGACGGACTTTTTCCAGAATCTGTTTGGGGGGGTGGGGTTCCATCCTATTAAACATTTAATTGCTATTTGTGTGGGTATACTCCTAATAGGAGCATGTGTTTACTGTGAAATTCCCTGCATGAAAAGATTAATCAAAAATTTGTTGATATATCTGCTACTGAAACTCTTTACCAAAGTGTTGAAATTAAAAGATTAATTTCAAATAATGCTTTTTCTGAAATATAAAACCAATGACTTACTTAGCTGAAAGCCCTTGAAAGGGAAAGGCTGAGGAATAAAATAATATTGTTTATGTTTTAAACAGAATTAAATGCATTAACAGGAGGGAGAATGTTAGAAAAATCTATACATGCTGCTTAGAAAATATATTTACATACATGCTGCCTAGAAAAATATATTTACAATGTGTGCTGCTTAGGAAGATGTGTATTTAAACATTCAAACATATATAAGTTGTGTGATCAAATATATGGAGAAATGTGTGCTTTAGTTAGAAATAAATGTACTTAAATCCATAATAGAGAACAAAGTTATGTAATGCATTTAATTCTGTCTTACTAGAATAATAGTAGAAATAAACCTGCATATTATTGCTTGAAGCACAAGCTGCAGTGTAATCAGAAATTTGACCTTGGCAGTTTGCAAACACAGCCTGGCTCATGTCTTTCAAGTAAAGATTATTTTGCAAAGTTAGAAAATAATAAATCTGTTCGCATGTGTGTCCTCTTTCCTGCCTCCACCAGGAGAGTAGCCTTGTGTGCACTATCTCTGATAGTGCAGCTGGGCGAGGAAGACAAAGAAAGGCATTAAGGAAGACATACATCTATTGTATTTGAACTAATCAGAGAACCTTGAATTGGCTACATCCTCAGGAGGTCATCGTGACTGACCAGGTGTTTGCAAGGCTGTAATATTCTCATGGGAAAAAGACTTTTTGAAAAACACCAATTCAGCACTTTTTATGAATTACTGTGATGTAAAGACCCTGTCACTGACCACACCAGTGAGGTGGGCAAAACTGATAATGACCTGTATAAAACAGGTGTACTCTGTGAATAAAGTTAGTCAAAATTCTATACAAACTTTGTGTATGGTTTTTTGCCTCCTAATGTACATTAGAGAATAAGATATCTGAGTTCTCCTGCATTATTGTTTGTTATTGATTGACGTTGTTTTTGAATAACTCAATGATTTTTACAGTCTGACTCTAACAAATTTATTTAACAGCCTTCCTCTTTTCCTGTTACCTGGTAGCTTCATCTTTAGCCTCTTTTTCCCAATATACTCAGCATCCCTCCTCAGCACATGTCCAAACCAACGTAATCGTGCCTCTCTGGCTTTGTCTCCAAACCTTCCAACCTGGGCTGACCCTCTAATATACTTATTCCTAAACTTGTCTTCCCTCTTCACACCCAGTGCAAATCTTAACATTTTTAATTCTGCCAGTGACGGTAATAGGGAGGCCAAACGCTAAACAACACCAGAAATAAAGATAAAACAGATGGTAACAACCGTCAGCTATGTTGAATTAGGCAGCAATAAGACACCGGCTCGGACTGTATAAAATCTTTAATAAAACACTTCCAAAACTTGAAATGAACCACGTAACGACCACTTGTGATCTGATCTGACCAGTGAGGATATTACACAAGGGTGGGTTGCAGCTTTCTCAACTCTCAACTCTCAACTCTCAACTCAAATTTTATTTATATAGCACCTTACAGACATATAAATGCCACCAAAGTGCTTCACAAAATACAAAAAATAACATTGAAACATAATCAATCATCCCACACTGCTAAAAGCCAATTCATAAAAGTAAGTCTTAAGCTTTGATTTAAAAACTGCCACTGAAGAAGACTACCAAATGTAAAGTTGGAGCTCATTCCAAAGTTTTGGAGCTGCAACTGAAAAAGCTCTGTCTCCCCGCATCTTTAATCGTGACCTCGGGACCACAAGCAAGAACAAATCTTCTGAACGAAGTGCCCGAGAAGGAACATAAAAGCTTTCTCTCATATTTGTGAGTACCAGATCCAATATATTTGCACTCCTAGTAAATGAGCAGACTAGCTGTTTCAGGGTGTTTGTATTGACAAAATCCAGGAATCTGTGAACCTGCATGTTAGTGGTTGTGTATGTATCCCAGTTTATGGTGGAATAGTTGAAATCACCCATAAATATAGTTTTGGGCTGAATTATGAGTGATTCCAGTACATTCAAATACGTGGTATGGTTATCCTGAGATATAACTGCAGCAAAAGAACATAGTGGAATCTAGGATATCCAAAAACAAAGTCCAGCAAACAAAAAGATGCCCAGTGCTGGGAGTAAGAACACTTTTAATTCCAAAAAACAAATAAAAACAGGTAAGCGCTTTCACGATTGCTCGCTTCTTCAGACCTTAACAAACAGTATGAAAAAACAGGCCTTTAAATACAAAAACTTCCAGTTAATTAAAACCAATTAAAACTGTTGGGTGCTAACACTTATCAGTGAACTAAGCCTCTCTTCTTTAGGAGAGGCTTTAAAGCAACAGCACTATTCAGACCAGGTGGCACATATGCTTTAAAGTTGACAATCCATTTTAACTCAGCAAATTCAGTCTCATTACTCAAACCCCCTTCCCTTAAACTTTCATTTAATTTCTGTAGTACCAAGAACTTAAAGATGTGATTCATACCAGCTTCAGATACATGTTTCGCTAATGCATTTGTTAATTTATTATTTCATGTATCACTCTGATGCTGCAGAATCCTGTCCTTAAACATATGATTTGTCTTTCCTATGTAATATGAATCACATACATTACACTTAGCCATATAGACCAAATTTTTTGTACAACAATCTGCATAAAAGGACAGATGCATAGGTTCCATACTTAATGGATGCATAATCAAGTGTGTAGACCATATATAACTGCATGCCTTGCAAGACCGGCGACTCTGTCATACACACACTGAACCGTATAGGCACCTCACCTCCCAGAGTAAGGGCACTCATGCATGTTAATCTAAATGTGTGGAAGGCATTATAGCCTTGTGCTGCTGTGGTGACTTCAATGGATTTAAAGCATATCTCGGTAGCTGCAGAGATGTCAGCACATTCCAGGGTGTGGAGCTTCTTGCTTAGACTCCTCAGTTTATCTTGTCTAGAATTTTCTATGTTGGAATGTTTATCAGATTGGCATTGCCTAAAAAAGGCACTAGAGTGGTGAATAATGTTTTGGCCAATATCTGAAAGCATAGTGGGGGGCAGAGGAAGATCATCCCAGGCAGAGAAGGGTGGTCTATCGATCATGTCCTACCAATGTAACAAATATTAAACCCCCTTAGAAAGACACCAGAAACTAAGCCAATTGTTAAAGTCAATCATCTTATGTTTATATTACAGTGTCACCCTTGTAGAAGGTAGAATGCTGCTCAATGCTAGGCTCATACCTGCCTGGGACATATAATCTGAAAGCTCTATCATGTCAGTCTTTATATAGTCCAGTGGGTACATCTCAGGTCATTAACTCTCACATACTGGTACTTGTGGTTCAGTGTCCTGAGTGCATGTGTGGTCTAGCAGATCCTTGCCCCTGCTAGGCAACTGTTTCCTTGCTCAACCAATATTCTGGATTGTGTGGAAGTTTGCCTTAAAGGCTTAGAGGCTGAGACATTGTGAGATGTGGTTGCATGTGTGTCCTTGGGAATATTGTCTTTGTAGAGTGTCTGGGAGGTTGCTTAGGGCAGTGTATGGGAGGTCTTTGATGTTTGCATAGACTGCATTTAAGAACCCAGCCTATGTGAGTTTATGTATAGATATATAGTAGAGATTTATAGATATAGCTACATATATAGTTACATAGATTTATAAAGAAATGAATTTAGTGATGTAAAATAGAAGCCAAGTAGAAATTCAATGATAGCAGAATGAAAACTCCAAAAGCACTGTAGACTGGACACATCAGTAACATTCAGAATGGAATTAAATTGATAGTTGCAAGGGACTTAAAGATATGTAGCAAATTTTGAAGCAATATGCATTATATAGCAGCAACAAACCTAAGTATACTACAGGATCTCACCAATATTTCAAACTATAACAGGCCATACAAGAATTTCTTGGTAACTTATTGGGTCTCAAATTTTACGACTTTTCACTTGCCATTCACATTGTTATGACTAGGTAGGCACTGGCCGTGTAATTTCAGCTGGAAATCAAAGAAACAAAATGGTTCTCTAAAATAACTTAAATGATAACAGATAAATCAATAATTTTAGGTCACTTATGTCAAAGAATGCAGACTGAAACTCAGAAGCAGCAACTCTTCTCAAAAATGTCCAGCAAAGTATATGAAACGGTACAAACAATCAAATGAGCAAACATAGCCAGTGTGTACAGTTTAACAGTATTAAATGCCTTAACCAGCAAGTAGATTAAATCAGCAGTCTCATCAGTGTTAAAATAAGGGTGAGAGCCTTACCTCGGAAAAATTCAGCCACGCACGCTCCAGCAATGCTATCTGTGAATCAGAACCCTATAATTTATGTGCAGGCCACAAATAACCGTAGGCAACACTTAGTGATTAAATTACAGCAATCATCTCAAAGGCAAGCATTCTGTCATTCACAGTTTAAAAGGATATCAGTCAGATTAAGAAAACCTCCATCCTAATGTAAAACGAACATCTAATATTTTGCCTGCAGTGAAGTGGTTTGGAAAACAGTAGAAACTAAAAAGTAAAGCTGTCAGACTGGGGGCAGCAGTGCTCTTAATGAGTTAAATGCACAAGTTATCTTAAATCAGACCTCAACCTTAGGGAAATAATCAGTGCTGAGAGGGTATTGAGCGGTGGAGTATGGTGCGTTAAATACCCATGAACTGTCACTAAACCGTACACAACCTTAGGGGAATTATCAATGCTCAGAGGACAGTGAGTGAGTAGCAGACAATGCTGCAACACTTCTAGCCAGACAGATCAACAGAGCATTACACAATCAGCTGTGCTGTAAAGCTGCCTGCTATCAGTAAAATTACCAGGATTGCCACATGTAAGTAATTTTCATCAAGGCTGCAGGAGAATGATATGAAACAGTACATTAATGAACATCATTCTGTGCAGGGAACTAAGGTAGTCAGACACAATAAATGCAGAGACAAGAAATAAAAAGTCAGCATATACCGGTTCTAGCTGGTTATATTTTGAGTCCTGATTATAAACTAATTATTTTTCATTTCAACTGTAATTGAATACACGCTGCTAAAACACAGCTGAGAATTTTGAAAGTGAACACTTTCAGGATGAATGTGGGTTGACCACATCCATTTATTTATTTATTTATTTAATTTATTTGAATTTGTTTACCGGGAAAGTCCACTAGGACGAAATAAGCCCATTTTCCATGGAGACCTGGGGAGAAAAGCTCCACATCAACACATGCATATAGTAGAAAATTCACAGTCACAGTTAAATAAAGTGTCAGTTCAATACATTACTTAAGACTACAAAAAGACATGTAAATACAATTGAGCAAAGGTAGCAGCTAAATATTAGCAACTATATTAATTACAGTGCGATATAAGCGATAGAGTTAAATGTACATATAAGATGTCATAGTTAGATATACAACTAAACAGGTTCCTATTAGAATGACGAAAATGCATTTTGTCGAATATGTTTTCATTGACATGTAGGGCGGACAGGCAAAACAGCGAAGTGGCTGTTCAGCAAATTCTTTCCCTGGGGAAGAAGTCACTTGACCGCTTCGTTGCTTTGCCGTGTTCTGAAGTATAGTGTGGATTTCCTATTACCCATCCATTGGTCCAAGTTGCACTTAAATGGGGTTAGAGAGGGACACTGCTTCACATGGATGGGAAGCCAGTTTCAGAGAATGGAAATTCTCTGAGAAACATATCTGTGACTCCAACATGTCCTACTTATGTAGCAAGCAAATGTTTTTCTTTTGATCTAGTAGCTCTGATGCTGTTTATTTTGTGGATGTGTAAAAGGTTAATCAAAACAGGGTCCAAGAATGCATTGTACACCAGTTAAAAATCACCTTTCAGTAGTCTGTATGATAGAGTAATGAGGCAGGGCTTTGAGGCAATCAATATAGGACATTTTATTTATTCCCTGCATTTTTTTTTAAGGAACCTTTGTGGATGTTCCAGTTCTTGGACATGTCTGATCAGGTACATACCAAATGGTGCATTATACTCTATGATGGGTCTGATGAGGGCCAAGTACAGTGGTACGATGACTACTCTGGACCTAGATACCATGCCCTTACTTATAAGTTGAGCAACATAGAAGGTATTTTTTACTACCCTGGAAACATGTTTGTCAAAGGTTATGTTACTATCTATATGAATTCCAAGATCCCTGACTAGTGAACCAAATTTTAGGGGTGTTTTATTGATGATGTAGGTACCTGGGGTGGCTGACTTCCCAAAAGATACTATAATGCATTTTTTGCCATTAAGTTTTAAGCCATGGCTTTGGCACCAAGCATTTGTCTGTGTTAGCCCTTCCTGAAGGGTATTCTCATCTTAGGGGGATTCAAAGACTGCTTGCAGTTTGCACTCATATGAGAAGTTAGTCAGCAAAAGGTATTTGACATTGGCTTTGACCTCTGAAATGTAGTTGTCAAAGAGGGTCTGACCCAGCACAGAACCCTGAGGGACTCCACTGTTGGCCGGCTACTTTGTGGAGATGGCTTCACCAATCCTAACCTCTTTTGTCCTAGCTGTGAGCCGGCAAACTATCCAGCATGTTATAAAGTGGTTTATGCCTAGTTCCATAAGTTTGTTGATAATGACCAAGTGGGGTATTGTATCAAATGTGTTAGCTGAATCTAGGTAGGCAGTATTCACCATTTTTCCCTTATCCAGTGCCTTAGTGACCATTTCAAAGAAGTCCACCAGATTCAGTAAGCATGACCCTCCTTTGACAAAGCCACACTTGGGTGGATCCAGTGTCTGTAGGTCTCCTATGTTCTTGTTGATAATTTCCATGATAATTTTTTCCATGGCTTTGCAGATAACACTGGCAAAACTAACGGGTTTGTAGTTTTCAGGTTCTGTTGAAGGCTTTCCCTTATGAAGGATGATGGCCATCACAGTCCTCAATTCTCATGGCACAAAGCATCCTTTAAGGTTAGGGGCTCCAGAGATCCTGACAGGTTGTATTTTATAGTGTTCAAGAGGTATCCCAGGATGTTATCACGCCACTGAGGCCATGTTCTTGGCTTTATCAACCGCAGCTAGTACATGCTCCCTTGTTAAAGTTAGGGTTATGTTTGAGGGTATTTCTTGGGGGATTGTTGAGGTAATAGGGAGTTAAAGTTGGAAATTAATTTGCCCACTAACAGGTTTGCTATATCTCCAGGCTCGGTGAATATGGCACTATTAGCCCCCAGTTCAGCACATGGCTGTATTTTGCCCTTGAGATTTCTGAAATAGCTGAAGAAGGCTTTATGGCTATCTTTCACATGGGAGGCTATCTTAACTTCAAAGTCAGTTTTGTTTGCCCTAATTAGCCCTCTTAGTTGTCTATTTAGTTTGATGAGAGTTTTTTATCTTTAGAGGAATGACCTGTTATGATTTTTGCCATAATCTTTTCTTTTTGCTGTATATTCTATTTAATTTGGGATGTCACCAGGGCATTTTGTTTCTGGGGTTTGTTCTGGAGTTAATTCTGTAATGTACAGCAGTCTCTATGCAGCCATTGACATGGTTGTACAGAGTTTCTGTGAGCAGTTCAACACAGGCTGCTGTGTTCTTGAGGTTTGGACAGGCATTGAATTTTGACAAACCATAGCTTAATGAAACATAGCTTGCCTTGGAATATTTCCTGCTACTGGTTTTTGAAGGAGACAGCTTTAGTCAGACCTTACCAAGGAGGATGAGACAATGGGGGAGGGAAGTGCTGGATTCTCCCATAATTGTTACTATGAGGTTCATTATGTTGGTTGGAGCCCCTAGTTGGTGTTTTCACTATTTGATCAAGTGTGTTTGTATTTATAAAGTCCAGGAATTTCAGTGCCTATATATTTGAGACCATGTAGGATTCTCAGTCTCCCATGAGTAGATTGTTAGGTGTGATGGTAAATGGCTCCAGTAGGTCCAAGTATGCATTGTGAGCTTATTGGGACATAAAGGGTGATCTCTAGCTGGCTAGGATATAGCACAGGATTTTGTCTATGGTGATCACACATGGAGGAATTCCAACACAGCATTCTCTTTGACAAACCTAGAGGTATGCTTGATACTGATGTATATTGAAACACCTCCAGCATTAACCCTTGCCTGTGCAGCTACTGGTCTAAAAGAGTGAAAGGCACTGACACCCTGCACTTCCAGGGTACTATCTGCCACTTTTTAAACAATGTCTCAGTAACTGCACAGATGTCTATATTCTCAAGTGTGAAGAAGGCGTGGAGGGAATGTAGTTTCTTATTTAGTCTCCTGGCGGTGAATAGTAATACCTTGAGGTTCATGAAGGATTTTAACCTTGACTCTGGTCATCAAATGGGTCAAAATTTTATTGCCGTTTCTCTTTGATCTTACTTCATGGTTGTGTAGCCACAGAATTAGTATATTTAAATGAGGGGCCATGAAGGGTGCTAGGCTTCCCTCCTGCAAGATCATTATTTTGTTTCTTTTATTACTTAAAAAAGCACTATACCATTAACGTGCACTCTCTTGATAGATTTGCTTCATTTTAAGGGGATTGGATGCCTTGGTCTTCGATGTTGTAACATAAATCCACTCTATGGTATCTTATGGCATCAA
The DNA here is from genome assembly GCF_019279795.1 of Protopterus annectens. Classification (NCBI taxonomy): domain Eukaryota; kingdom Metazoa; phylum Chordata; order Ceratodontiformes; family Protopteridae; genus Protopterus; species Protopterus annectens. The sequence goes on from NC_056741.1 coordinate 162,536,587, forward strand.
CCAACCTTATTTTTAATATCTTTGATTGAGGGATGGTCAGTTTAAAAAAATAACATAATATAGACGTACAAAAATTAATAGATGAAACTTCTTAAATGTTTCTCACAATATTCTCAATGGTTTGTTCCATTTTAAAAGAATTACTTTTGGACTGGTGTCTGTCTTCTGCTGCTTGGCACCAGGCAATGGACCAGTTACTTGCAATGAATTCGCTAGGTGTTGGGATCCATCTTGGAAACTATATCAGTTCTTAAGTGACACTGTTTATCATTGCTTTTTTCAAGGTGTCTAAGCAACATTGGCTCTTCCAGAGTTGTTTGCTGATTGGTTCTTCTGTTTCTTTTGTTTTATTTAATTGCTATTTATAGCATGGCTGTGCACTGAACTGCATTCCATGCAGCATCACCATAATTGTAGCTGACTAGTGGGTAGTGACTGTATTTTGCTTTTCTCTATAATTATTTCTCCCAAACCATTAGTTGGTTAGTTGAGAGCTGCTTGATTGTGCCCAGGGCAGCATTAGCTTGCACTTATCTTCACCTGGTGCTCTGATTTGCCTTTAGCTGTGCTGAGAGCATCCATGCACTGCATGGATTTCTGTTGACATTATTGAAACTAGTTGGATAGTACTCCTCACATCCCTCTCGTAGCCTCCCCTAGCTTCTTTGTACACTTACTGAACCAACATTTAAAGCACTGGACAGTATGGAGGACCATCAAACTTGTTCTCCTCGATCACTATCCTCCTAGCACTATCTAAGGCAGTGTAGTTAGCAGCCTTTTGCTCATTGATAGAGTTTTCTGTGTTTTATAGGAGTTTGTTATCTGTGATCGGTGTAAATACCTAGCTAACATGGAGGTATGCTTCTCAGGAACAATATACAATGAACATCACATAGTCACACCCTCACCTCAACCACTATTATATTCTCAGACAAAGCACCCTAAAATATTATATGCTGATGCCATAAAAAATCCTTGCCAAGACATCCTAAAACTTGTAAGACCAGGCACAACTGAAGTTCCTCAACTCACCTGCTCCAAGCAGTGACAAGTCACTAATAGCAAAGCTTACCAGTCAAATAATGCTGTGCAAGCTTCTATTAAAAATGCAAAACCAGCTTTGCTTTTGATAAAAATGTATTAGTGAATGGTGGCTCATTTGTGAGGCATACATACTCTCCACTCACTCAGATGGACAAGGTTAGGGTTGCTGTTAGCTGTATTCCAGGATCACAGGCATCACAAGGGCCCTTAAGAACCTTTCCTTAGACAAATATGGCAACACTATTATGGTGATCTATGTGAAAGCAAATAACCAATGAAGCAAAACCCTGAGGGATTTCCAGAGAGATGTGTCAGGACTCTCTAGGCATATAACAGATTTATATAAGACTCAGGTCCTGAGTGAAATCCTTCCTTCAACAAGAACTATGCCTAGGTATAAAGAAAACATAACTGGCTTAATAGCTAGTGTCATTTTTGGGGGAGGTGGATCTGGCATGCATCAGCCTGGGATGAGACAATATACAGTCCTACTTATTTCACAAGGGACAGCCTGCATGTCTCTCAAGGGTTTCCATGTACCAGCAAAAGTCCTTGCTGCCCCACAGTGTCTTTTTAGGGACAGACCATCTAATGGATATACCAACTTAGAAAATTTATCTAACACTAAATTACATTACATTAAGGCATCTATTTTCAGCTCCAGGAATCTCAATAACAAATTACCTGATCTTGGGGTGCTCCTGCATTTGAAACATGTCCATGAATGTATGAATGTTTAGTTACAGAGATAGGTTAAATGTAGGAAAAGCACCTCTTTATGCCCACGTTTTGCACCTACCATACCTTCATATCTAGTGGAAACTGCTATGGTATTTCCACATTTGTCAAGGACCACATTTCATCTAAATAGATATAGAAAGATCCACAAAGTAAGCTCCTAGGACTTCAGTTTAACATGGAAAAACAAGCTACTGAATTATAACATATTACATAACCCCTTCATGTCTCCATATGATTATGTTAGATGCCTACAAATTTTAGATGAAATTGCTATAAGTGATAATTCCATAATCCTAGCTGACTTCAGTTACCTAACCATAGAGTGGTACACGTATACCTCAAACACAGGGTAATGCTCAGAGTTATTATAAGTGCATATTTTCATAGGTGTGTAGTAGGTTGTCAACAAGGGCCTTTTTAAGCCTAGTCATGCAAACCCTGACAAGTTCTGGTACCTAGATAAGCGTAAGCAGGGGCTTGGGAGATGAAAGATTTACAGACTGCTTGTGTTTATTATTGACATAGGTGCCAAATCAGAGATGAATTTCCTGCTCCCCATCCAATTATCCAAGTTAGACTTGAATTGTGTTAGGGAAAACCTCTGCTTCACATAGATGGTGAGCCTGTTTCAGAGAAGAGGTAGTCTCTGGGATACATGCCTGTCTCTAGCATGTCCTATTTATATAACAGGCAAGGTTAAAGTCATTAGATTGTGTAATTCTGGTGCTGTTTGTTTGACAGATATGCACGAGGTCCATCATTCTGGGATCTGACAATGCCTTGTATGCCAGGCATACCTCTCCTCTCAACCTCCTGTAGGAGACTGAATACAAGGATAGGACCTTGATGGTCTGCATAGGACATGTTACTTACACCCTGTATTCTTTCAGCGAGGAACCTCTATGGATGTTCCAGATGTTGGATGTACCTGGTTAGGTACATACCAAAGAAGGCCTTGTGCTCAGTGATAGGTCTGATGAATGCCAAATAGAGTGGAAAAATGACCTCCTTGGAATTAGATGCCAAACCTTTGTTTACAAGTTGCACAACATAGAAGGATTTCCCTACTACTGTAGACACATAAAAGTCAAAGGATAGATTACGGACTATGTGTATCCCCAAGTCCCTGACTACTGGGTCAACTCTTAGGAGTATGTTGTCAATATGATAGTTACCAAGGGTGGATGACTTTCGAGGGATACTATTATGCATTTCTTGGCATGATCCATGGCTCTGACAGCAGTTCTTTATCTGTGTCTGTGTCAGCCCTTTCTGGAGAACATTTGTATCAATGGGGAATTATATTATTGCTCCTAATTTGCAATCATCTGAAAATTTAGTGAGCCTGAGACCATTGACATTAGCCTTGACTTCAGAGAAGTAAATGTCAAAATGCTGCAGTCCCAGGACCAATCCCTGAGGGACTCCACTTGAGACTGGCCTCTTTGCAGAGGTGGACTCCCCAATTCTAACTTCCTGGGTCCTGTTTGTGAGCCAGCTGAGTCCACCAGGTGACATAAGTATTTATACCTAACCTGTTGAGTTTGTTAACAATGCCCAAGTGGGGTATTGTGTCAAATGCCTTGGTCAGGTCATAAAAAGCAGTGTGAACTGTTTTGCCCTCATCCATTGCTTTGGTGACCTTCTCAAAGAAGTCCACCAGGATGAGTAGGCATGACCTGCCCTTGATGAAACCAAATTGGGTTGGTCTAATGTTTGGAGGTCTCATGTCATTATTGATCATTTCCATGATAATTCATTCCATGGTTTTGCATATCAGACTAATGAAACTTATGGGTCTGTAGTTTCTGGGATCTGTAGATGGCCCACCTTTATGCAGAATGATGACTGTTGCTGTTCTCCATTCACAAGGCACAAAGCCTGTTTGGAGGCTACAGTTAAATAGCAGTTCCTGATGGCCTGATAGGTCATGCTTCATGCAATTAATTAGTTTATTTATTTTATTTTACATTTGTTGACCGGGATTGTCCAACTGAGCTGAAGAGCCTTTTTTCAGCTGAGGCCCGGGGAGAAAAGCTCCAACATATTATACAATTTTCATTATAAATTAGCATTAAACAGCAATGTTACAGGATTATTACAAGGCATTAAGTAGCAATACAATGTTATACAGTGTCAATAATCAGGAGTATAGCATAACTATTTCAAGATGTATAAAAAAATATGTCATTAAAATGAGTATAGTTTTTGAGGTAAGTGGTTACAAAAACCCAGTTTTATCATAATGTAGTTGCATGAAGGCAAGACAGTTACAATAGAATGTTTTTCTGAGGTAATTTGCTTAATAGATTTTAGAAGACAGTAGAAAGAGTAGTCAAGGAAGATTAGAGAGAGCTAGTGAGAGGAGTGAGTTAAGGGCAGAAAGTAGATTAAGGTATGAGAAGCAGGGGATGTTTAAGGAGGGAGAGTGCAGTGGCAGGACCAATGACTTTTAAAGTGCTCTTTGGTGGCTGTCTTAAATTGTTTAGGATGTGTAAGGGTCCTGATTTCTAGTGGGAGCCTACTCCAGGTAATAGTGGGGTGATAGCTGTACATGTTGCATCCAAATTTAGACTTGGGTTTGTAGATTTGTAGTAAGTCTTGGTTAAAGCTTCGGAAAGGTCTGGAGGGAGAATAATGAGAGATGAAAGGGGATAGTGCTGGGCAGCAGGGGATATTAGGATCATAGGAAGTTACTAGGCTATTGGCACTGAGGCCCTTAAAAGCCTAGCTAAGAATTTAGCCCATGTATCAACAAGTCAGCACCCTATGCCACTGTCCAGCAAGGACATACGTGGAATCCCAGGGGTGTATTTTCTGTTCCCCATCCAGTTATCCAGGTTGTCCCTAAAAAGGTTTAATGAGGTGCTCTGCTTTACATGGAGAGGGGGTCTATTCCACAAAAGGGGGAGTCTCTGGGACACAAATCTGTCCCGCCAACAACTTGTATTGATATCACACACCAGGTTGAGGTCTCGCATGCGGGTTACTTGAGTGGAGCTTGACATGCGGATATGCAGCAATCCCATTAGGCTGGGGTCTGATATTGCTTTCTATGCTAGACAGAGGTCACTGCTGAGAAGTTGTAGGAGACTGAGTAGAGGGACAGGGCTTTTAGCCTATCTGTGTAGGGTAGATGTTTAAGGCCCTGGATTCTCTGGGTGAGGAATCTCTGTGGTCTCTCCAGCTGCTGCATGTGCTTTGTGAGGTACATGCCGAAAGGGGCATTGTATTCAATAATCAGTCTTATAAGGGAAGAATACAGGAATGTTATGACCACTTTATCCCTGGATGAGATACCCTTACTAATGAGGTGGGCCATGTAGAAAGCTTTCCATACAACGGGGGTAATATGGTGGTCAAAAGTCAGTTTGCTATCAAACTGGGTTCCCAAGTCCCCTCATGACTGATTGTGTGATTAGTGCCTTATTAGTGATGTGATAATTTGTGGGGACATCATTCTCCCCAAAAGGGATGATGATGATTTTTTGGCATTCAGTTTGAGGCCATATTTCTGGCACCAGTCATTTGTTTGGGTGAGACCTTCTTGGAGGATGTCCACATCACTAAGGGAATTGATGACAGCACCCAGCTTGCAGTCATCTGCAAACTTGGTCAGCCATAGCCCACTAGATTTGGCCTGCACCTCTGAGAAGTATATCCCAAACAGCAGAGGTCCCAAGACCGATCCCTGGGGTACACCACTTGTTATGGTTCTATTACATGACGTGGCTTCCCCTATTTTGACTAGGTGGGTTCTATCAGTGAGCCGGTTTGCTACCCATCTGGCAACATATGGACTGATGGCTAGTTGAAAGAGTTTATCTATTATACCTGAGTGGGGAATAGTATTGAAGGCCTTGGCCAGGTCAAGGTAGGCGGTGTGCACCATCTCCCCCTTGTCTATGGCTTTGGTGACTGTCTCAAAGAAGATGACCAAATTTAACAAGCATGACCTCCCCTTGACAAAACCAAACTGTGTGGAATCAAGTGTATGGAGGTTGCCAATGTCCTTGTTAATGAGGTCCATGATAATCTGCTCCATGGCCTTGCAAATCAGGCTAGTTAGGCTGATGGGTCTATAATTTCCTGTATCAGTGGATGCTCCTCCTTTGTGCAAAGTTATGACAGTAGCTGTCCTCCACTCGGCTGGGACGAAGCCGGTACTCATGCTTTGGTTGAATAAGGTGCCTAATGATGCTGCGAGTTCCTGCGTGAGTTCATATAGAATGCAGGTCCCATGGAGGCTGTATTTTTTGCCTTTGAGAGGGCAGTGATGACTTGCTCCCTACAGATAAGGGGGGAGGGCAGGTTCATAGGTTCATAGGTAGGTATTAGGCTATCTGCCTGAAGGCATTTATAAGCCTAGCTGGAAAGTGTTGGCTTTTGACGCCCCCTTGGATTAATTCCCTAAGCCTCTGTCCAGCAGAGCCATTGAAGTGATCCCCAGGGTTTACTTTCTGTTTCCTATCCACTCGTCAAGGTTTCTCTTGGTACTGGGGATGTCCTGTTTTATTGATGGGGGGACAGAGGAGTGACACTGAACCTGTCTGCCAGCAGGTTGGCTATATATACAGGGTTTGTGTATTTGGTGTCCTTGACCACTAGTTCTGAGCAGATCTGGGTGGTTCCCTTGAGATTGTGGACATTGATGTAGTATACTTGGTCTTAGAGAGAGAGTCAAGGACCTGTCTTCTAGTGATAATAGGGGGCTTATATTTGATGGTAATTCCTGAGGGGAGGTTGAGGGGGAGAGAGGGGTAAATTTGGATATGAATTTGTTGGCTACTAGGTTTCCTAAATCTTCTTGCCCAGAATAGGTGTCTCCATTAACAATGAGCTCCGCACACAATTGTGTATTCACTTTGAGGTTGCGGACATAATTAAAGAATGCTTTATGGTTGTCCTTGGCCTAAGAGAGCAAATTTATGTCAGATTTGCCTTTGCTAGACTTTATTTGCCCTCTGAGTTTTTGATAGTTTGATGAGAGTGCTTTTACCCTGCTGGGTGCTGCACCTCCTAATTTTTGCCATGATTTTCTTCCTTCTTTTATACAGCCAATTGATTGTGTGATTCCACCAGGGTGGCTTGTTTTTTGAGTTAATTCTGTATTTCTTCCTAGTGGGTACAGCTGCCTCTATGTTAAAATTTCCACATAGGCAGCAGTGTTTTCAGGGTTTATAGGGGTGTGAAGTTTTACCAGGTTATCACTTAATAGTAGGAAGTTAGCCTTAGAATAGTTCCTGAACATTCCAGGGTTAGCTGGGGTTCCAGGTTTTATTTTTACGTTTTTTGGCTAGGGAGTTTGTGTTTACAAAATCCAAGAATCTCTGTGCCTGCACATTTGGTGTTGTAAATGATTCATAGCTCATAGTGGGGTAATTACATTCACCCTTGAATATGGTATTGGGTTGGATGTCAAGTGTTTCTGTTAAGTTTAAATACATGTTACAGGTTTCCAAGGTTGGAACTATAGCTTGCAAGGAAGTGGTATGGGATTTTGCCTATGGTGCTTTGAAAGTGGAAAAGCTGAAGTGTATTGCCCTGTTTGACCAGCCTTGACTTATATTTATTTTTGATATAAACCGAGACACCTCCACCTTTAGTCCCTATTTGTGTATTAGCTGGGCTAAATGTGTGCTAGTGTGTAGACGTCAGCATTCCTTAGGGTGAGGAGAGTTTGTAGCGAGTGGGGTTTTTTGTTTAGACCCCTAGCATTGAGCAGTAACATCTTTAGATTTTCTTCATTTTGATCTGCTATATCAGAAGTACTTTCAGTTTGGTATTGTCTGAAAAAAAAATCTATGGGGAGGTTAGGTAATATTCAAAAGCCTAGAGGGGAGAGTTTCAGATCATTCCTGACAAAGCAGTGTGATCAGTTGACCATCTTCTTCCATGCTGACAAATATTGCACCCTCTTTGAATGACACCAGAAAATAAGCCAATTAATCAAGTCAGTCATCTTTGGTTTGTACTGTGGCATCATCCTTGGAGAAGGTAAAATGTTGCTTATTGCTAGGTTCATACCAGCCTGTGACACATAGCGAGAGTGCCATGATGTCTCTCTTCATATAGCCTAAGGACGTACATCTCAGGTCATTTACACCGACATGGACTATGACTGAGTCATACTGGTACTTGTGGTCCAATGACTTGAGTGCATGCACGATCCCGGCCATAATAAGCAACTGACTTTGACTTTCTCCTTACTCAGGCTGGTGAGCAGGACATCAGTGTGTCCCACAATGGATTCTCCAATGATCAGAATGTTGAATTGTGTCGTGGCTTGCCTTATGGACTTAGAAGTAGAGGCTCCATGAGATGTGGCTGTATGTGTTGATCTAGGTGTTGTATTGAAACAGGCTGTCAGGGCTGCTGAGGGTATTTGCTATGTATACTTCATCTAGGAGGTCTTTGGGGTTTAGGAAGTGTCGCTTGTCTCATGCATTCAAAAGAGACAATGAAGCAGTGTGTAGATTCAAGATATTTATTGTACATAAACACATCAGGAACTGGAACATGTACTTAGGCTAACTGACTGACTACTTCAAACACACTTGCACGTGCATCTCATGTCTGCATTCACTCTGGCTGTCTGTTCTGCTCTTGCACATGCTCAGTACTTGTATGCATGTGCTATCTAGCTATAGTGGCTGACTAGGTTCAATATGTACACTGATCTACAGGAAGGTTACATTTAAGTGTCTCAACATATGTGGATCTATGTGTCTGCTTTGAACTGTGTGCATAATGGCTGCATTGTGTGTGCTACTGATAACCTGATTGAGATTAGGAGTGCTTTTGTGTGAGAGCATTGCTTCCAATAACATTGTGTGAACACATCTCTCACATACCATATCAGTTGGTTTGAAAATTAATTGTCTGTCAGTAAACATGAGGCAATTTCTTCATTGCCTCAGGATGCCCATATTCACCAAGCTGGTAATGGAGATAATGGGAAAGTCCATATCCATGGCAACAAGAGCTTTTTTTACTGATTAGGCAGTTGCAGTGGGAATATAAATTAATATCAAGAGTATCAGGTTTGCAACTCTGGCGACAGTGATTGTCACTGCAAACTAATTGTCCTTTGTGCATCTAGGTATTGGTTTAATTTCTAGGGTTCTTTTTACAGGAAAAATGTCAACTCAAGGTGTCTACAGCTACACATCAAACACTTGACAGGAAATTAATAAGTAGACCTTGATGATTTATGGATAAAGTATTTAAAGTATTTAGGTAGCGGTTCTGAATTAGGTTAGATAGCAGCTAATCAAGCAATACTTACAGAAGAGAAAGAATTAGCTTTGTCAGGAATGATGAAAAGATGGAATTTGCCTGATTGGGTACTGTCTGGCTACTACTAGTGCTGGTCTCACCACAGCTTCATGCTGCTGGTATACGATATTTGCATCTTCTCTCACCAGAACCAGAACAGTAGCACCAATCCAGCAGGCCACAGGCTCTTTGGTGATCAACAGTCTTGTTCCAGGCAATGCAGGGGTCTATAAGCTTGTTGTAGCCTTTTCCTAGTAAGATGCCTTGAATAGCAACCAGACCAATCAGGAAGGTCCAACACAGACACTCACTGCTCAATCAAAAACAGTCAGGAATCAATCCTCTCTGCTCCTTGTCTCACCAGGAGCAAAACAGAAGCATTAATCCCAAGATGAATACTGAGAGGCAGAATGTGGGCTGTCCAATAATTGGTGATATTAGACTAGATGTTGCAGATTTTAAAGGTAAGATGGAAAAAATGGGTTATTATCCTAAGAGTTGCAGTATGCACTTAGCAGTTAGATATGAAAAAGGAAGTAACTTTAGCTTTAGCATTCTAAGTGGGGAGCCACTAATTTTAAAAGAGCAAGCTAGATTGGAAGGGGGTGGGCACTTTGTATTCTGGCTCTGTGGAATACAGTGGGATGACAAATTTAAATAAATAAATAGCTGAAGGGGAGTGATTTCACAAAATTATAATTTGGTGCTTACTTACAACAGTCAATGAAAGAGGAGAGGGGAGGAAATGTGTATTCAAATTAATATATGGGAAGGCAACTAGAAAGACAGCTGAGTTTAAATACACAACAGGACCGGGGTGGGAGGATGGGGAAAATTTAATTTCTGTGTGACTCACAAGAGACACAGTTGTGGTCTCTTTCCTAGCTTAAATATGGAACTAGAAGCAGAATACAAGTAAACCACAGTTCAAAGAATATAAACCACAATGTACAAAATAGAAAAAGGCAATGAAGCAATACAAATTGCAAGAAAGCAAAAACAAACTAACCTTTGACACACAGTGATCTATGACAGGGTCAGAGTGAGCTTTTCCAATCATATATTTTGGTTTTATAAATAGGAATTCACAGGCTCAAATACTGGGTTTACTATCATTCTTGCAAATGACAATCGGACAGCAGGTATTATGCCGAAAGTCAAACTGTCATTCACAAAATGTGAAGTGTATTGAAAAGTCAAGCACACTTATGCGATTGCAGTAGTGCATTCGCATTAGTGTGTTCATCAAACTGTATGGAGATCACAGTACAGTGAGGTGTGGAAATTCATCCATATCCCCCCTGTAGTGCAATCTCGGAGTTGGAATATATTGTTAAAAGGGGGATTAGTGGGTGCAGCCCCCCACAGGGGGTTGCAGGGAGGCTTTCTCCCCTGCAAAAATATGATATGTCATATAGGATTTTCGTTTACATGAGCTCCTATACGGATATCATGTGATTTTTTGAAGACAATGTTGGCTCTGCTAAGTCGATCAGCTGAGTCGGCATTATGATGGGATCATGATTCTGGTTTCGATTGTTTACTTTGAAATTGCGAAAGGAAATTGTTTTGCCTTTCATAATTTCGATAGTAAACCCAAACAGTGAGCAAATCTTCTAGAGGCCAAAATATTCTGGATCTGGTCCTCACTAATATTGACTCTACCTGTTCCACTCCCCCAATGATATTTACTCTCAAAACCAGCACATACCCTGTTACTAATGGCTCCTTAATTAAAGACTTCAGAAGGGTGAACTGTGGACAGTTATATGATGAAATCTCTAAAGTTACCCATGATGTCACTACCATTGACCCCAATACAAAGTAACCAACTTCACTAAGAAGTTTTATGCTCAGTTAGAAAAATACAAAGATCCAGCAAGCCCAGCTATAGCCAAATAAAGTGGAAAATTTAAAAACAACCCCCCAGTGGTCAATTGACATAAATAAACATTATAACAAGAGAAAAAAATCTTTATACTGTATAGTAAGGTTAGAATTCCTTAGAAAAGCACTATAAGGTAATAAAGCAACAAACAGATGGAGATTAGCTTCTGATATAAAGGGCAACTACAAGTCCTGCTTTAGGTATATTTGAGAACTAAGAAATAACACGCAAGATTGCTCTGAATATTGCCTTATGGGACTCCACTTTGAACAAAAATGACATAGCAAATATATACTAGTAAACAAATTCTTCACGAACTTCACCCATGAAATATTTATTCCAACATCATTTAGTCCAGAATCCCTTGCACCCCCTAAGATCACTTCAGAATATATCCTTAAGGTTTTTATCAGAAACCAAACATTTTTCCTCCATGGACCCTGACAATATACCTGGATGCCTATTAAGAGCATCAAGCACAATGAACCTCTCCTTAAACTCTTTAACCAAAGCATAGCCACAGGTTAAGTTTCCATATCTTGGCACAGTGCTTTAGTTGTGCCACTCCAAGGGATGGACCCTAGAAATTACAGACCAGTCATACGAGTTTGATCTGTAAAGCTATGGAGCATATCATAACTGATCTCACTAATTATAATATTAATATGCTCATTAGGCTTGGCCCCCAACAATTTTAGAAGATTGTCTGTTAAACCTTGTTAATTTCTTCCAGAGAGTTATGCAAGCTGTTGGGAGTGGTTGTGCTGTTCATACAGCATATCTTGATCTGTATAAAACATTCAATACCAAACCTCATGCCACTATTTTAAGTAAACTGACTTACATAGACATAGATTATTAGACAGCTGCATGGACAGGTAGATGACTGAAAAACAGAGCACACATAGTCCATGTGTCAGATAATTGATCATATAATAGGTAATCAGTACTGGGTCCCCACCTGTTTGGCATCTACTTCTCAGATCTCAAAAATGCCAAAAACCTCTGGTTGATGAAATTTACAAACAACTGGGTATAATTGTCAAAACCTTTTCTGATATCTGACAATTCAGAAAGAGTTTACCCCTAGTTAATTTCTGGTGTACTGAAAAATGGACTTAACCTGAATGGTAAAAAGTGCAGTATTCTTTCTTTCAGAAAACAATACTTACTCACAAGATACAGTATAGAAAGTACACCCTTGTTAAACAAAAAAGTAGTCAGGGAATTAAGCGTTTTGGTCAACAGTTCCCTCTCTTTTAGTTGCCATGTGGTAACTGTGGTCAGGAAGATCTTCTAGTTAGCACAACTAATATCCAAATGTATTTCATCCATATCCCAAGAGGTTATTATTCTGCTTTACTCAGCAGTAATCCAACCAATATCTCACTTGGCATATTAACAAATGTGAAAAGCCCCAGAAGTTCCTAACAGAAAATACAGATCTCTAGTCTTAAGAACCTTAGTTATCAGGAGACATTGGAAGCCCTGTCCCTAGTACTCTGTATCTTTCAGAATCTTAAAGTGAAGGGGGAATCTGTCTTGCATATTACACTATTAGAAATCAAGTAGTTCATGACCTCTTAGGTCTTAATAAGACAAACAACAGGACCAGAGATCTAAACATCAGATAAACAGCAGAAAAAACAGAATGTGATAGATAAATTAACCCATTACCCAATACATGCCCCTTCTCTAGAATAAAGTTCCTCTGCAGGTTAATCAATGTGATTCAGTGTCAACCTAGACAACTGAAAGACACTTTTTTATTAACCCCAGGATTAACAGACCTTCTCTTTCCTGAGAAAGCAGGTAAAGCATGCGTGGGGGTATTGGTAATAAGTGCATGGTCTTTGGACTAAATGGACTTGAAATTCACATGAAACTCATGAATTCGTAAAGTACAGTCTTACTAAGATGTCATCTGGTGATGGGCAGACATGAAAATATTTACAGAACTTATGCACGGTCCTAACCAGGATAAAGGAGAATGAGTTTTGAATAAACACATTTTTTCCAAAGATGAAGCTGCATATAATGTAATGTTGACAGACAGACACATACACACACACACACACACACACACACACAAACACACACACACACACACACACACACACACACACACACACACACACACACACACACACACACACTCTCACAGGCACACAGTAACAATAACTATAACACATATGTTTGTGAGGAGTGTATACAGTCACATATTGATTACTTCACAGCATTTGTTTCTCCTTCCACACTGGTGCATGGTTGGGGTGTCTCCTGTGAGAGTCTCACCTTTTTTCTGTATCAGGGTTTTCACTGCATGGTCCAATTTCATCCCACTTCACAAAGATGTGATATTTGTGAAATTGGCTGTAGGTGTGTATGAGTAAGTGTATGTGAATCCTACAATAAGATGACGCCACATACCAGATTACCCAATACTGTAAGTAGTCTCACTTCTTTATGCTCACTGAGTGCTACTATAGGTTCCACCTTCCACCCAGAAAAGGGTTAGTCAGTGTCAAGAGAATGCATGAATAGATGCATGAAAGTATATATACATGCATACATGAAAATATACACACGTATAAGCGAAACGTACTTGAGTGAATTCACTTTCATGAAAGTGCATTTTATCGAAAATGCACTTTCGCAAAAAAAAAGGAAAAAAAACGCAGTTTGCATGGAGATTTAGTTGTACATCAATGTGTAGTGTTGATTGTACAACTAAGCAAACTGTTGCTTAGATCGCAGTACCGTGGGGATAAGGTAATAGTCCTTATAGTCCTTTTTCCCCACTGTAGTGCGATCTCCACATGCGAATATTAAAGTAGGGGGGTGGGGGGAGCATGGGGGGCTTGCCCCCTTGAATAACCATGAGTAGTGTTTTATTTGTGTAGTTTTTTTGGCATGTTTTTTTTCGCGAAAATGCATTTTTGATAAAATGCACTTTCGCGAGAGTGAGTTTGCTCATGTAGGTTTTGCTGAAACTTACTTTCGATCTATCAACATAGAGCCATATATATATATATATATATATATATATATACAATTAGACTCCCCAATTAGACTCCCCACTGGCACAGCTATAGTCCTAGATCTCAGCCTAGTGAGCAAGCTAAAATCTCCTGCACCCGCTCTGTCCAACCAGTGCATCATGTCGCTGCCCAAGTAGCTGATACGCACACACTTTGAGATAAGAGTTATATACAACCACACAGACACTCCGGGAGAAGGCTGGCACAGGTTCTCCAGCTGTGCCCCTTTTCTGCCTAGTCTAAAAGGTAGTACCAGCTGCCACCACCCACTAATATCAGCTACTCAAAGGCCCTAATGAACGGGTGTCCAATTATAATTGTGCAATATTATTATCCAAATGGTAAGTGTGACTGAACAGTCAAGGCTTATTAGAGTGACTTGGTACAGTATCCCTATATTCATGCAATGTACTCTAGAGCTTAAATTAACTCAATGTAAAACAGCCACAGTTGAAAGGTTTAAAAATATTTAATAATAAATAATAAAAACACAAGACAATACTTCTCACTACACAGTGCTAGTCAAGAGTTCACATATCAGAGAAATATGTAAAATAATACAGTAGCAAAAGTTCTGACATCACAGAAAAACAAACTAGTCTAATCTTCCTATTTTATAGCTACATCTAAGAGAAAACACAGTTCTAAATAATCAATCAAATACCAATCACAGTGAACGGAACACCACAGAGCTATTTGCCAATGGTAAAGTACCTAAGAAAACGGCCACTACACGTTTTCTATGAATGCAGATTACTGAAGAAGGATGAGTTCACCAGATGTAACATCCAATTTATTGAATTGCAAAAGAAGAAAACTGCCACAACTCGTTTTTGAAAAAATAAAGGACATTTATACATGCAAATTCTAGCCATTAACTCTGGTCTTAAAACAATAGGCAGGATGCCTCCCTCTAGACATATCGGCTCAGAATTTTAACATCAAAGATTCTTACAGCAAAGTGCACTGTTGTTACATTTTTGCAGTTCAATATCCAATGCAGTCTTTTCACATTTAAGAGAACAAGCCTGTGGCTTACATTAATATTTACAGATGACAGAATTATCTACAGAATTCTATCTGGCAGCCTTCATCTATCTTCACACATCCCCCCCCCTCCACAGGGAACTCAAGCTAGTTTTTCAATTGACTCTTGAGAAATGTTGCTTAAGAGGGTTAGGTCTATCTGAGTATACCTTACCCCATTCCCCGTCTTGAGAGCCCATCTGTGTTGGCATTGTTAATCCCAATGCGGTGCTGCACTGATATATCATATGCTTGCAACCCTAGGCTCCATCTTAGCAACTTGGCATTTTGCTGGCTGGCTTTGTTTAACCATGTTAGTAGGTTGTGATCTGTCACTACAGTGAATTTTCTTCCATACAGATAAGGTTGAAGTTTCTGCAGTGTTCACACTATGGCTAAACATTCCTTTTCTACATCTGCATAGCATTCCTCCCTGGGTTGGAGCCTATGACTGAGCTAAACCACTGGGTGCTCTTCTCCTTCTGAAGAAATCTGGCTAAGTACAGCCCCCACCCCATGGTTTGAAGCATCCACCTGCACAACAAATTCTTTACTGTAATCTGGACTGGCTAACACAGGGGGTCCTCCCAAAGCTTCTTTAAGCTTCTGGAATGCCTGCTCACATGCGGTTGTCCACACTACCTTATCTGGCCTGTTCTTCCTTGTCAGGTTTGTGAGGAGAGCAGCTATGGTACTATAACTGGGAACAAACTTTCTGTAGTGCCTGCCTGTCCCTAAGAATGCCTTCACCTGCTTTTTGGTAACAAGTGCATGCCATGCCTGAATGGCTTCTACTTTGGCAGGTTCTGGTCTGATCTTACCACTCCCAACTCTATGTCCCAGATAGGAGCCTCTACCATACCCACCTGCCATTTGCTCGGCTTAATGATCAACCCTGCCATCTGTAGTCTGCCCAGAACCTCCCTGACAGGTTGAAGGTGTTCTTGCTAGGAATGGCTGTAGATGGCAATATCATCTATGTAATCAAGGGCAAACCCTCCTTCTCCTGCTAGGATATAATCTACCAGCCACTGGAAAGTTGCTGGGGCATTTTTCTTCCCAAAGGGTATCTTTGTGAACTAATACAAGCCAAAAGGAGTCACAAAGACTGACTTTTCTCTAGCACTGGGAGTCAAGGGCATCTGCCAGTAACCCTTGGTAAGAGCGACGGTGGTAAGATACTTAGCCCCACCCAGCTGCTCTAGGGCCTCATCTGTCCTAGGCATAGGGTAAGCATTTGACTCTGTGTGACTATTTAATTTCCTGTAGTTCACACAGACCCTGGTGCTACAATCCTTCTTTGGCACCAGCACCACTGGGGAGGCCCAGGGATTGTTCAACTCTTGACTCACCCCTAGTTCCAACATCTCCTGTATCTCCTCCCTCAGAGTCTGTTTGACTCTCTCAGGCACCCTATAAGGGACCTGCCTAATAGGCCTTTGGGGTCCTGTATCCACCTGGTGGTGCACCAGGTGGGTGCACCCTTGTTTCCCAGTGAACATTTCCCTAAAATCCTGTAACACTGCTTGGATTTCTTGAACCTGGATAGGTGATAGCCGCTGCTACCCCTTCCACTAGGTGTCAGTCCGAGTCTCACTGAGGAAATCAGTCACCAGATCTCCCTCAGACATCTCCTGCAATCCACTACAAATGCTCCGTACAAGGGCTTCCCTATCATGGTAAGGTTTTGTCATGTTAACATAGTACAATTTGTGCCCCGGCCTCATGCCTAGCAGTTCCACCATGTAGTTAATATCACTTATCTTTCTTCCACCTTGTAGGGTCCCTCCCAAGCTGCTTGCAGCTTGTTGTGTCTGACAGGAATGAGAACCATTACCTGCAACCCTACAGCATACTCTCTAGCTTGAGAATTCCTGTCATGTCACACCTTTTTCTGTTGTTTGGCTTCTGCTAGGTTCTCAAGCCCAAGAGATCACTGAGCCTTGTCCTGAGGTTTATGACATATGCCACAACAGACTCCTTGTGAGGTTAACACTCACCTTCCCACTCATCTCAAATTAAATCCTGAGGTCCCCTCACCCTATGCTCATACAGCAACTCAAAGGGTGACAAACCTGTGGATTCCTGGAGAACCTCTCTGTAAGCAAACAACAGGTGGGACAAATATTTGTCCCACACCCTCTTAAACTTGTCTGCAAATGCCTCTAGCATGGACTTGATTGTAGAGTTTAACCTCTCAACAAGACCATTAGTCTGTGGGATAGTAGGGGGTAGTCTTCAGGTGCTTCACTCCACAGGACTTCCACAGGCAAGCCAGCAGGTCTGACATGAAATTGGCACCTCTGTCAGTCAGTATTTCTTTTGGGAAACCTGCCCTGCTGAAAATCTCTAACAAAGCATTTGCCACCTCTTCTGCCTCAATGGAGGACAGAGCCACTGCCTCAAGGTATCATGTAGCATAATCCACTACCACTGAAATATACTTTTTCCCTCTGGAACTTGGGGTACTCAGAGACCCCACAATATCCATAGCTACCCTCTGAAATGGCTCATCAGTCACTGGCAAAGGCATCAAAGGAGCTCTCACCTTGTCTCCTGTCTTGCCTACCTTTTGGCACTGCTCACATGTCCTGCAGTACACTGTTACATCTCTGGAAATTCCAGGCCAATAGACGTTCTGCATAATACATCTCTTTGTTGGGAGGGAGGGTGGCCTAATGGTTAAGGTGTTTGCCTTACAAACACAAGGTGTAGGGTTTGAGTCTCACAAGGGATAATTGGTTAGGCTTAAAATGGCTCGCAAGGGCAGTTAGCTTAGTACTAATCTATGAACCTATGAACCTATGTACATTTTATGCCTATGTGACCTGCAAAGGGAATATCATGGGCTATGGCTAGAAGCACCAGATGGTAGGCTCTAGGCAATACCAACTGCTGTACCCTCTCACCTTCTAGCCCTCCCTCAGGGGTCCACTCTCTATACAGTAACCCTTTCTCCCAGTATACAGATTCCCCCTTCCCTTGAGAATCAGGTGCTTCACCAGCTACCTGCATCAGGCCTTGCAATGTAGGGTCTGAGAGCTGAGCCTGTCTCAACTCTCTCTTTGTAACCCTTCCCAGATCCCCTTCCACAGGAAGTCTAGCATCCTCTGACAGTGTTGCCTCACTGTCAACCTGGGTACTACTACTACTCACTTCTACTTTGCAGTCACTCTGTCCAAGGGAATATCAGTACCCACAAGCAACTGTGGCTCACAATTCAGTCTCACTGCTACAGAGTAGCTCCCTCCCTGAAGTAACCACCTCATTAGTCCTGGCTGCAAGTGTGCAGTTTGTCTGGGTCTCCCCCAGGCTATCAGACCCATATGCTTGTCTCCAAGCCTGACTGCATGCAACCGCACAAGCACATGGTACTGCACTATCAAAATCATTCCCTATCATGACATCTGCAGGGATATCCTCAAACACACCTACTTCCTGGTTTCTTTTTCCACCCTCCCAGTCAAAGTGAACCCTAGCCAAAAGTATCTGGAATGGGGTCCCTCCTAAAGCTCTGACTGGAGTAGAGTGCCCAGGCAAGTAGTACTCCTCTGTAACTATTACAGGCTTTACAATATTTATGTCAGAGGCTGTGTCTCTCTCTTAGCAATGGCCTCTTTGCCATTCACTACAGTAGGATATAACCTCTTGTGGTAGTCTGGTACCCCTGTTGTCCCAAGACAACCTACTATTGGTATTTTGACTTTCCCATTTACTGGCTCTCTCATCGTTTGTTCCTAACCTTGCCTCCATGGACATCTGTATGCAACATGGCCCCACTGGTTGTATTCAAAACATTTAACCCTAGGTCCTGGATGTGTACCTCTACTAGTGGCTTCCCCTGCTACTGGCAGATTCTGTTAGTGGAGTCTGTGCTGCCCACCATGGATTCCTTTAGAACCTTGAGCAGTTCTAGGGGTCCCTTTCCTGTGTAGGGATGCCCTGCTTGCTAGGTATAGGTCTCCCTTCTTCCCCAAATAATCTGAAGTAGCACATTGTCTATCAGCTAACCAGACCCTCATGTCCTCAGGCAAAGTGCTAAGGGCTTGTTCCCTCACCAAATGGTCTGACAGCCCTTCAAAATTGGTGACCTGACATCCAATCACCCACCTATGAAAATAAGTGCTCAGTTCAGCAATATATTCATGCACACTTTCATCTGCCTTGCGCCTATGCTCACGAAACTTTTTCCATTATGTTTCAGGTGTTAGCTTAAAACATTCTAACAAGTGATTTTTAACAGCAGCATAATCAAAATATTCACAACCAGCAACTTTAGACAACACAGTTACAACTTTAACATGGAGTAAGGGGTTCAGGAACTGTATACAGAGCCTTTGGTCTGGTCAGCATCATACTGTTTACATACCCTCTCAAACATATGAATGAAACTATCAAAATTATCCCCCTCTTTAAACTGTGGAAGAAATTTACTGACCTTTTGTGCTTCTGGGATCCAGTTACTCCCTTCCTCATTACCTCCATGACTCTGGCAAAGAGTCAGCATCTCCCTCTCATGTTGCCTCTGCCTCTCCTTTTCCTCAGCTTCCAGGCATATCATTTTCTCATTCTCCTCAGACTGCAGACATCTCAGTCTCTTGGCTGCTTCTATTTCCAAATGCCTGACCTCCAACTCAAGTCTCTTTAGCTCCAGATGGATTTTTAAGTCCTCTGCAGAAAGGTTGAGCTGTCCATTCTCAGAGGGTGGTACATCTCCACTACCAGTCTGATTGTCCTCCTGGTTGCTGTTTCCTGATGCAGCTGTGACCAAAGCTACACTCATGTCTGCCTTAGTTAGGTTTCCATGCACTAGTCCCCTAGCCTGGCAAATCTCAGCCAGCTGGCTCCTTGTCAGCTTTCCATACTCCTCTGCTGACATGCTGCCAGCTCTCCTTGACTAACTAAGCTAATGAAAGAAATAAAACAATTGTGATCTGAACTCTGAGTATTCACAGCGCGGCTGATTTAGAGTACAAAACACCTTCAGTGATCACTGTACGCAAGCTACAGGAATTCACTCTACCCACACCACTACATGCCAATTAGTATTTGCCAACCAATTAATATGTGGTGTGGATATCCCGCCACTGCCAAACAATTAATATGTGACACCTGTGCCTTGGCTCAGCAATCAAGGAGCCTCAATCCTCACCACTAACACCAGTGAGGGGCATCCATATAGGTAAAGGATAATAAATACACACACAGTAAAGTACAATTTCCCTTAAGAGCACACAGAGATCACAGTCAGTCTGGGGCTTGTTTCTCCCTTTCTCTCCAGGTCCCCAATAAGACTCCCCACTCACACAGCTATAGGGTCCAGATCTCAGCCTAGTGAGCAAGCTAAAACCTTCAGCACTCTCCAGTGCTTCGTGTCCCTGCCCAAGTAGCTGACACAAACACATTTTGAGATAAGAGTTATATACAACCACACAGACACTCCTGGAGAAGGCTGGCACAGGTTCTCAAGCTGTGTCCCTTTTCTGCTCAGTCTAAAATGTAGTACCAGCTGCCACCACCCACTAATATCAGCTACTCAAAGGCCCTTCTGAAAAGGTGCCCAATTATTACTGTACAATATTATTATCCAAATGGTAAGTGTGACTGAACAGTCAAGGCTTATTACAGTGACTTGGTACAGTATCAATATATACAGCAATGTACTCTAGAGCTTAAAATAACTGTACATAAAACAGCCACAGTTGAAAGATTTAAAAATATTTAATAATAAATAAAAACACAAAAAATACTTCTTACTACACAGTGCTAGTCAAGAGTTCAGAGATCACAGAGAAATACTTAAAATAATACATTAGCAAAAGTTCTGACATCACAGATAAACAGACTAGTCTACTCTTCCTATTTCCTAGCTATATCTAAGAGAAAACACAGTTCTAAATAACTTACATATAGGCCAAAGCAGTGCTGGTGATGTTGGATGTTCTCATAGGTTCATAGGTTGGTACTAGGCTATCAGCCCTAGGGCCTATAGAAGCCTAGCCATAACAATTCCCTGGCTATTTCTTCCCACATTATTTACTTTCCTGGACCCCTGTCTAGCAGGGCGACTGACGTGATCCCTGGGGTGAATTTCCTTTCTCCCATCCAATCATCAAGGTTCCTCTTGAAGAGGTCCAAAGAGGCACTCTGCTTGACATGTATGGGCAATCTATTCCAGAGTCTGGGGAGTCTCTGGTTCAGGAACCTATCCCTCCAGCATGTTTTGTTTATTGTGATGACAAGGTTTAGATCCCTGGAGCGTGTAGCTCTGAGGGATTGAGATTTCTTTAAGTGTAGCATGTCCAACAGCTCTGGGTTTGACATGGCCTTGTATGTTAAGCAGAGATCGCCTCTGAGTAGACGATATGTGACAGAGTATAGCTGGAGTTTTTTAAGGCGGTCAGCGTAGGGCATCTGCTTTAGGCCTGTGATTCTTTTAGTGAGGTATTTCTGAGGCCTTTCCAGTTGTTGCAGATGTCTTGAGAGGTACATACCAAATGGGGCATTGTATTCTATAATGGGTCTAATGAGGGATGAGTACAGTGGGACAATGACCTCCTTTTTCTGGATGAAAAGCCCTTCATGATGAGGTGTGCCACATAGAAGGATTTCCTGACTGTTGTGGTGATGTGGTTATCGAAGGTAAGACCACTGTCCACCTGTGTCCCTAAGTCTCTTATCACACTTTCTGTGTTTAGTGTACTGCCACCTATATGGTAATTCATGGATACATGTTTTTTCCCAAAGGGGATAACAATACATTTCTTGGCATTGAGCTTGAGCTCATGGCTCTGGCACCAAGCATCTGTTTCTGTAAGGCCCTTTTGTAGAGTATCCACATCATTTGGGGATTCAATAATGGCTCCCAGTTTGCAGTCATCTGCAAACTTTGTTAGCCAGAGTCCCTTAGTGTTGACCTGTACTTCAGAGAAGTAGATGCCAAACAAGAGCGCCCCAGGACTGAACCCTGAGGTACTCCACTTGTCACTTGTCTGGAGCTGGATTTGGAGTCGGCTACTTTTACAGTGTGGGTTCTATCAGTAAGCCATTTAGCAACCCATTGGGTGACATAGGGATTAATGCCCAACTTAGTAAGTTTATCTATGATTCCAGAGTGGGGAATGGTGTCAAAGGCCTTGGCAAGGTCTAGATAGGCTGTGTGGACCACCTTACCCTTGTCCATGGCTCTGGAGACTGATTCAAAGAAGTCAATCAGGTTCAGGAGACAAGATCGGCCCTTCACAAACCCAAACTGGGTGGGGTCCAGTGTTTGAAGGTTGCCAATGTCTTTGTTTATAAGTTCTATGATAATACGCTCCATGGTCTTGCAGATAAGGCTTGTCAGACTGATGGGATGGTAGTTTCCGGGATCCAAGGTGGATCCCCCCTTGTGGATTGGAATAACTGTAGCTCTGCGCCACTCAGTGGGCATGAAACCTGAGGTGAGGCTATGATTAAACATGACACTTAGGTGAGGTGCCAGTTCATATTGTAGTTCATGTAGTACACAGCCCGGGATGTCATCTGGTCCCATGGATGCTGTATTCTTGGCTTTAGAGAGTGCGTTTTGTACCTGTGTGGCCGTTATTACTGGAATTTGGCAATCTTCGGTATTGAGATGGGCCATTTAGGGGGTGAGAAGGGGGTGAAGTTGGCACTGAATCGATCTGCCAGGATATTGGCAATATCTTTTGGATCAGTATATTTAATGCCATTCTGTTTTAGCTCAGAGCAGATCTGAGCATTGCCATTTAGATTCTTGACATAGTTATAGAATGCTTTGTGGTTGTCTTTGGAATCTTTGGCAATTTTATTTTCGTAACTAGCTTTGGAGGATTTTATGAGGCATCTCAGTTTCTTACTGAGGCTAGTAAGGGAGTTTTTTGCATCCTGGGATTTTCCTCTTTTCTGCAAAAGTTTCTTCCTTTTGTTGTAAAGTTTGTTTATGGCAGGGGACCACCAGATTGGCTTCCTTTTTTTGGATGAGAGCATTTTGGTTCTATTTGGGATGGCATGATTCATGCATGAGTGGATGTGCTCGTACAGTGCCTTAGTGTAGGATTCAGCAGTTGAACTTTCAGTTCCCGTCTGCATGGGTGTCATGAAGTTTGTCACTATTGACTTGAGTAGCATGAAGTTGGCTTTGGAGAAGTTTTTACGGTGGTTTCTTTACTGGGGGGGGGTGGGATATGGATGTTAAGGGTGATTAGCTTATGGTCAGACCTGACTAACGAGGGGGTGACCATAGGTATGGAGCATTGATTTCCCATGTTGGTAATGACCAGGTCTAGGATATTGGAGCCCCTGGTGGGACAATGGATTAGTTGATCCAGGGCGTTGGAATTTATGAATTCCAAGAACCGTTGCGCAAAGGTGTTGGGACATGAGTAGTTTTCCCAGTTAATGGCAGGATAGTTAAAATCACCCAGTATTAGGGTGTTTGATTCTATCTTAATATTTTCCAGTATGTTTAGAAAGGTGTAGTGAGAATCTTGGGGTATGGTGGGGGATCTGTAGCAAGCTACAATTTGGATTGCAGTTAGTTGCACTTGGAGAATTTCAGGCACATTGTGTTGGCCAACTAGCCTGGTGGTGTGAATATCCTTGGTGAATATTGACATTCCTCCACCTTTAGTGTTTCGGTCCTGGTTTGGTGGCTGAAAAGTGTGGTAAGAGTTGTAGCCTGGTATTGCAGGGGTGCTCTCTGGAGCCTTGAACCAGGTCTCAGTTACTGCACAGATATCGATATTCTCCATTTTTAGGAGTGCCTCGAGAAAGTGCATTTTGAGGTTTAGACTTCTAGCATTGAGTAGCATTACCTTCAGATTTTGCATGCTTGTACCTGTTACGGTGGTGGTTTTGTCCTTTGAAGTTTGCCTAAAAAAGGCACTATAGGGGTGGCAAGAGCCTTAGCCAGCAACCTGAATCCCAGGGGCGACAGGTGCAGACCATCTCAAGACAAAATGCTCAGAGTTCTCTGATTCTCTCTCTTTAAATTGATAACACAGAGCTGCTTCACATGACATCATTTTTCACACTTCTCTTGTGTTCCAGGCTAAGAGAAACTACATTTACATTCTTTACACCTGGTCAGAAACCAGAGCAATAAAGGACATTTATACATGCAAATTCTAGCCATTACCTCTGGTCTTAAAACAATAGGCAGGTTGCTTCCCTCTAGACACATTGGCTCCGAATTTTAACATCAAAAACAGTCATGAAATACTTGACTTAGCTTTCTAAAAGCAGAGTACACTGCTGTTACATTTTTGCAGTTCAATATCCAATGCAGTCTTTACACATTTAAGAGAACAAGCCTGTGGCTTACATTAATATTTACAGATGACAGAATTATCTACAGAATTCTATATGGCTAGGCTAGCAGCCTTCACCTATCTTCACAACTCATTTCAGTGAATCACATTTCACTGAATGTAAGTACTGTTGGCAAATAAAATGTACATGCCCTTTTCCTCACTGTAGTGTGATCCTGGAGTTAGTATATATAGTTAGGGGGGTTGGGGGTAGCTTTTATATTTATGAATCTCATTTCACTGAAAGCTAACAATATAAAACCAAAAGTGGGTGAGGCGGTACACTCCCCACAGCCCCCAATTTGGGAGGGGCTGTCTCCCCCACCCCTCCAACTATATATACTAACTCCAGAATTGCACTAGAGTGGGGAAAGGGCATATATGTTTTATTTGCCCAACAGTACTTGCATTCAGTGAAATGTGATTCAGTGAAATTAGTTTTCAGTGATTTGAGCTTTTAGCGATTTGATGTGAGTGTTTTGAAATTCAGTGAAATGAGTTTTCAGTGAATCAAAGTAGACCCATATATAATATATTTTTTATATATATATATATATATATATATATATATATATATATACACACACACACACACACACACACACACACACACACACACACACCGTTAGCTAGATAGACAGCTATATGTAAGTATCTATGCATATATCCCTCATTTACCCCCTGCTCATTAACATAACTTCTTTAAAGGCTGTAGTTATATTGGCATATTGTAGCCAGTCGGCCTTCTCCCAGTATCTGGAAAATCATCTAAGAAAACAATAAGAAAACTGTGGAGGGCCCAAAAGAAATTTTTATGACTAGTTCCCCCCACAGAAAAGACAATTGATGAACTTTAACTGAGACCAGATGCCTACTTATTTATTACAGTGCTGACTTCTCATCAGAACTTTACTGTACAAAGTGCCAAACATGGACAACTGTAGACCATCACTCACAATCATTATGTTGAAAACTTAGGGCCAATCATGAGACCCAGTTCCAGTCATGCCTTCATTTGTTTTCCAGGGTATATCTGGGATTCTTCCATTTAAAGTCCACTTACTTCTGAAGTCAAATCTCTGGAATCCCATACAAGCTTTACTAAAACATTAAAAGCATACCTAAAGAAGACCCAAATTGTAAATATGTGGGAAAATACCAGGAAACTGTATTCCGGATGGGATTTGACAAAAACGGATGGACAGTGACAACTACATGACAATTCATTGTTAGTATATGAATAAGGGAGCAGCACAGTGCTGCAGTGAATAGTGCCATCATCTCACAGCAAGATATTCTCTAGTTCAGTTCTCAGTTTGGGTGCCTTCTGTGCAGAGTCTGCATGTCCTTGTATTCTTGTGGGTTTTCTCTGGGTCCTCTTATTCTCAAAGACATGTAGTAGGGGGATTTGTGATTCTAAACTCCCATGGACGTGTTAGTACTGTATGTGTGTGTGTGTGTGTGTGTGTGTGTGTGTGTGTGTGTGTGTGTGTGTGTGTGTGTGTGTGTGTGTGTGTGTGTGTGAGGAGGTGAGGGGAGACCTGGCAAAGTACCTCAGTTCCCTACCCATCTATTAAATTCTCTGAATGGCAGCAGCTCTCTGTGTGATCAGTACAGGAGTAGATGTGACTCAAAAGAATTGAATGGATATGAATAAGAGGAAAATAAAATTTAAGCAAAGGATAAAAGTATTGCTAACCATTAACAATAAGATTAGCAAATAGAGAGTGATTCAAATACATGCAAAGGATACAGTCCAAGGGCATCCTGTTATTGTAGTGTAGGGTACTTGAAAAAGTCAAATAATTCAGTTGATCTGTTCAACAAGTTAATGAGCTGCTACGAGTTATGAGATAAATGAGTGGACTGCAACCACTTGATGTCCTCTAAAACCACCATGGACTCGCTGGCCTATGTATACTGTTCAGTGCTAAAAATCCCTAAAGTTTAGCAGCAAGACCTGCATATAATCCTAAAAGCTTGTGGACAATGGTCAGTTCCAGAAGATAAAGGTTGGAATGTTATCATATTCCAAGATGGATGACAGATAAGACCTCTGACTGCCGAAGCATTTATGATCAAACTTAGGACTACTGACTGCCAGACATGTCGGGGTTACAGTGTCCCTGATGGAAAATGTCCCTGAAGGATCTAACCAGTTTGTTGTTCCATGCCAAGCATTGACAAAGAGATGCTATGAGACCACCTGAGATGTCTCCCTCAGAGGATAAATCCAGAAAGTGAGGAATGTACTTTAGATCAAAAATAGTACAGATGTTACTAAACATTGCTATTAGAAGTATTGCTGTAATAGCTATAATTGTAGTGTTTTATGGTAATATTCCCTAGAGTGAAACATTGTTTATTCTAAGAATATGATAACTAACTGGAGTTCAAACACATGGGTTCAGAGACAGTAATGCCAGCACCAGGTAATCAATATATACAGATAATCAATATGTGTATTCAAAATGTAAACTGTAACATATTAATCAATTACCTGTGATTATATTTATGTTGTTTTTTTATCCTACGTAAAAACATAAAATGTTTGAATATTTGCATGTGCCTATCCACTTTATTGCATGTTTATTTACATGCCAGATTGGAGTACTGTTCAAGAAACAGAGGGTATCATATACCAAATCCCCCGATACCAGAAGTAGTTTCATTGCCTTATGCTCACTGAATGGTGGGACAGGTTCCACCTTTTCACCTAGAACAGTGTTAATTATTATAGAATGATGAAATGAATGAAAGGCTATATATCTATCTATCTATCTATATATATATATATATATATATATATATATATATATATATAGATCTACGTTTTAAATCGTACTTCCTCGAACTCAATTCCGTGAAAGTGCATTCCATCGAAAATGCACTTTTGCAAAATAAAACAACAAAAACTACCTAAAACAGTAAAATAACACACTAAACAGTGTTATTCAGAGGGGCAAGCCCCCCTGCACCCCCACACCCTCCCTAGTTTAATATTCTCGCTCAGAGATCGTACTACAGTGGGGAAAAGGGAATATTCCCTTACCCCCACTATACTATGATCTCAACAAAACTTTCCTTAATTGTACATCAACAGTAAACGGTGATGTACAACTAAGGCAACATGCAAACTGCATGTTTTCCTTTTTATTTGTTTACTTTAGCAAAAGTGCATGTTCGACAAAATGCATTTTCACTGAAGTAATTTTGACAAAGTACGGTTCGATGAACCGTACTGTCGATAAAATAAATAGGACCCATATATATATACATATATAAAAAGATGAGACCACAATAAATCATTTCAAAACTTTTCCCACCTTTAATGTGACCTATAACCTGTACAATTCAATTGAAAAACAAATAAATCTGTTAGGGGAAAAAATATAAAAAATAAAAAACATACAATAAGCTGGCTGCATAAGTGTGCACACGTTAAACTAATACTTTGTTGAAGCACCTTTTGATTTAATTACAGCATTCAGTCTTCTTGGGTAGGAGTCTATTGGCATGACAGTTGAAAGTACATCACTAAAGTGTGTCCTGACATTTCAAACTGTTACAACAAGGGCAAATAAACTGCAACATTTTATTGCACAGTGGCAAGTGTCACTTTTTACTGAACTGAATGGGAAGGCAGAAGAGTTAACTGTTATCATAGCTAAAGAGGTGTCATAAGAGAACCGCCTTCTTTTGAGATATGGAAAGTGAAGCCCAGATTGCATGGTACTAACTTTTGCAACTATGTACAGTTGCACTACGAAGTGCGTGCAACTAGATACCACCTGTGATGTAGCTGAAAAATTCCCACCAGGCTGCCCCAAACTCGCATAAATTCCTCTTTTGCCACAGTGATCCTATTTGAGAAATTGGAGTGTATCCTTATATGTCATAATTGTCTGTGAAGTGGGTTATGGCTGAAAATGGTCCTTAGACCAGACTACCTACCTAGATAAGAAATGGCTAAATAAATAAATAACAATCCCACAGTGCTCAAGAAAGACAGGAGGGAAAAACAAAGGCAAAGATATTCGCATCATGTTGCAAATTGGCAAAAGATTTTTAAACTACCCTTTGAAGGTCAGACTGGTGTTTCCTGTGAAGGATGACACGAATCAAAAGTGGCATGACTCACCTATGGATCACAATAAAAATTAGTTGTGCCGTAATTATTAGGTGAGATGCAAGGGTGATAATTAATTAAAATGTAATTGAATTAAAATTAATTAAATTAAAATTAATTGTATAAATTATAAATGTGTTGTGAGTTAATCATTAGGTAAGATGCAAAGGTAATACTTCTATCTGTTGCTGCATGTTATGGAAATCTCCACCTGTCATGAAATGATAGTTCAGTGTTAACACAAAATGTTTTAGAAACTAGAACCTCAACGTACCTTACAATTTCCTTTTGGGGGAGCATACTCCAATATCCAGATTTACCATACAACATTTTTGTGGATACTAGAGTATCTTAGGTATGCAAGTATTGAATATATTAAAATAGAAAATCATGTAATCTGCATAAAGAAAGTACCTGTTTAAGTAAACTTAGCATAACAATAGATGTTAGAATGGATCACTGTTGCAGTAGCCTAAGCAATACATGACATACTTTGCTAGGTATCAGACCAAACTGCCAGCATCCAAAGTTTTAAGGCACCTTGTATACACCCTAATCAGTGTCAGCTCAAGGACAGCTGTATAAAGTCAGTGGTTGGAGCACCAGAACTTCAAAGCATTTTTACCTCAGAATAGAGAGAGCGAGAGAGAGAGAGAGAGAGAGAGAGAGAGACTACAGTCCTGTCATATATAAATAGAAATAATAAAAATACCACACCCTGGCATAAAACAGCAAAAAGGGGGCAGAGGTGGAGGGGTGTGCAACTTCTTCAACATTGATCTATTCAGACATCTATAGTTATTGTTTATAAAAATGGACTATTTTTATCACTAGATCACTGCTGCAGTAGCCTAAGCTATATGGGATGATTACCAGCGGTTAGACAGAAAGAGAGGAAGAAGGATCAAAGTCTAGGAGCCCCTGAGTATAGTCCTAACAAAGCCTGCTCTGAACCTAGAGAAGGAATGTAGTTTGTAGTGCTTGTTAAAGGTGTGTGCAGATGACCAAGTTGCTGCCTGTCTCATACGTCTTAAATCCACCCTTTCCAAGAATCCACAGGAATCTCCAGAGCCCTGGTAGAGTGTACTATAGCTCTCAATTGCTGAGATTTTCACAGAATGTCCAGATCTTTGCCTCATATTTTTTGTCTGTTCCTCAAAAAATGTATGGTTTTCTTGCAAATCATGGAAGAATACATTTGAGTTTCAGACTTCATATCCTTCAGAAAATATATGCTAACACATTTTAGCAACTTTCTAAGTTTATAAGAGCAATATTTAAAATCTGCCTCTATTTCTGGGCATTCCCTCCCCTCCCATTATTTTATACTTTATCCAGATTTATTGCTCTAAGAGGTTCACAGGTGTCAAATAGACAGGAGAATCACCTGGAAATAAAATCCACTTCAGAACCACAATAAATCTAGAAAAGTGAAGCCCTACTCCAGGAAGGAACTGCACCAGTCCAATAGAAGTGAAATAAGTTTATTTTAAGCTGAATATCATGTAAAATTAGCTTTTCATCATGGACAAAGACTTTATCAGGAAATAAAAATTAGCATACAGGCAGGTCAACTGACTAAGTCAAAGGTTTGAGAGTACCAAATAATCCCTGTCCTGTGTATCTCGATTCTGTGAGGAAGCTTGTGGTAACTTACCTTGGCCATTTTCAAGAGAAGGGAGAACGTCTGCTGCCTGGGCCAAAAGGCAATCACTACAATTATCTTTGGGGAGTCTTTCTGGATCATTAGAATAACCTTTTTATTACAGGAAAGGGTGGAAAAGCATAAAGGAACATTCCCATCCATGGGAGTGAAAAGGCATCTATCTGGAGCATAACTTCTATAACTGTCTGTTGTAGCTCTCTGTTGTGGCTGAAAACAACAAATCTATTTGAGGATTTCCCCACAGCTGGATCAATTCCTGGAAGACCCCCAGGAGCAACATCCATTGATGTTGATCTGTCCTGGTCCTTCTCAACTTATAAGCAATAATGTTTTTCTCTGAAAGAATATTGATTCTGTATTACTGGAGGGACAGATTGTGTTGAGCTGCTAGTTCCCAGGCTACCATTGTTTATCTGCAAAGGAGGTAAGACCTGCCCCCCCCCACTCCTACCCCTGTTTATGTACAACATCACTGTGTGATGTCTATGATTACTAGAAGAGGACCAGGAGTCCAAAGATGGTTTAGAGATTTGAGAGGATATATTACAGCCACCATTTATTTGATATTTAAATTATTTGATTTGTCTTGCCTGTTCCAAATGTCTTAGAATTTCTCCAAGCAAAGTCATATGCAGCTGTAGTTACAGACCGAGTAGGATCTAAAACGGAAAAAGGATACCTGGGTTGAAAGACAACTGATTCCTCCATCAGAGCAACTCCTTTTTCATAAACCCCAACAATGGAATCTGAATATGAAAGAGGGTATTGGTGTTAGGTCCATATTAAGCTGATTTGATGATCCATTGAATTTTCCTCAAGTAAAGTCTGACCAAAAGAATCATAAAAATAGTCACAGCCATAAAACAACAATTCTGAGATATTCTCTGGCAGATGCCAAAGTCAGGTTGGAATGTATTAGAAACTGTCCTTGTAACATTCCACTTTTTCCTGAGGAAAAAAAAGCTATCATGAGGGATGTGTCCAATAGCTAACCCAGAAAAGCTATCCTCTGAAAGGGAATAAGAGAATATTTCTTTATATTCATCTGAAAACCTAGGCTAATAAAATAGCCCTTTGCCCATACCAGAAATTCTTGACAACTTGTGAAAGAATCTGCAAATTTAAAGCAGTCATCTAAATATGGGAAATCTGAATTCCCTGCAACCTGCACTGGACAGAAGCTAGGCACTTTGTGAACACTATTGGAACTGTTGACAAACCAAAGGACAAAGCAGAAAAGTGAAAATTTTAACCAGACACTGAAATATATAAGAAGCATCTGAAATCTTTTTGGAAACTTGAATGCAATGATAAACATCTTTTAATTTCAGACTTATAAGAAAACTGAGAGGTGGAGTGAGAGATAAGAGACTATAGAGAGAGTATTTTGAACTTTCAGGTTATGATGTGAAGGTTTTGAAAATAAAGGTCTAGTACAAGTCTTCTGGTTCCTTCTTTCTTTGGCACCAGAACGATTGTTAAATAAAATTATTTCCCTCTTTGATCTTGGCTAAGAAGTTTAACCTCCATAAACAGCATTTTATCTAGGATAGGAGGAAATGGGGAGGTTTGAATGAATGAAAGAAGAAAAATCCCTTGAAAGAGGGGAAGGAAATACCACTGCCAGTTTTAGACTTTTTGAATGATTCCCAGAACCAGAGGTTTCAAAATTATATTTTCCCACAGAGGAAAGTAAAGACCTAGACATTTATGAAGGCTTTACATGATAGCCAGGATGGGAAGGGGGAACTACATGAAAGGACATATAATCATTCTGCTTTCTTAGATTGTTCTTTGCTTTGGGGGTACCATCTGTGAAAAACTGAGGGGCTGCCAGCCCCGCCAGATAGAATTTTGTAAATAATTCTGTCATTGTAAATATTAATATGATCCACCGGCTGGTTTCACAAATGTAAGAAAACTGTGTGATGTGCTAAACTTCAAAATTTTAACCACAGTACACCCTGCTGGAAGAAAGCTGATAAGTAAAGAATTTACAACTGTGTGTGATCTCAAGCTAGGAGCCAGGATGTCTGAGCTAGGAAATTCTTTCTATTGTCCTAAGATGGAGATAATTACTAGGTTTCACATGTAAAGTGTCTTTTATTGCTGTGGCTTCCTGGCAGGTTCAGATTACAAAGAAATGTTAAATTTTAAGTTCTGTGAGCCTGTGAAACTTAAGCAGAAGTGTCAATAATTATGCAGTCTGAAATGACTCAGCAGTAGTGTGTATTATCAATTTAGGGGCTATTTCAGAAAGTATGAATGGCATTTTGTATTTTGTTCTGAAGCTGACAACTCACCAGCACTGTGCCTTGCTCTGTAAGTAAGACATCTAGATCTTAGTATTTCTCTTAGAGATAGAAACAGCAAGATTAGTCTAGCTGTTTTCTATATTTATGTCAGACTATCCTACAATGTTGTTTTGAAGTATTTCTTCTGATTTTTGAACCCTCTATTGACACTGTGTTGAATCGATGAGTATTGTCTTGTGTTTTTATTATTTATTATTAAATATTTTTAAACGTTTTAACTGTAGATGTTTTGTGTAGCGATAACTTAAGCTCTTAGGATACTTGCATGTATTTGGTGATATTGTGTAAGCCACTCCTAAATAGCCTTCAAGTCTCAGTCACACTTACCAACTGGATAATAATAACATTGCACAGTAAAATTGGACACCCTTTGGTAAGGGCCTTTATAGTAGCTGGTAGTAGTGGTTGGTGGCAGTCAGTACTACTGTATAGTCTGGACAGAAGGAGGCATGGCTATTGAACCTGTGACAGCCTTCCCCAGGAGGGTCTGTGTGTGTTTGTATATAAATAAAATCTCAAAGGGTATGTGTGTCGGCTACTTGGGCAGGGACACGAAGCACTGGTTGGACAGAGAGGGTGCTGGAGGTTTTGGCTTGACCACTCGACTGAGAGCTGAACCCTATAGCTGTGCCAGTGGGGAGTCATATTGGGGATCTTGTGAGAAATGGAGAAACCAGCCCCAGACTGACTGTGATCTTTGTGTGCTCTTAAAGAGAAATTGTACTTTACTGTGTGTGTACTTGTTAACCTCCCAATGTGGATGCCCACCACTGGTGCTAATGGTGAGGATTGAGGCTCCTTGATTACTGGGCCAGTGCACTGGTGTCACATATTAATTGTTTGGCAGTGGTGGGATATCCACATCAAATAATTGGTTGATAGTGGTGAGTTAGCCACATCACATATTAATTGGCTTGTAGTGGTGTGGATAATGAATTTCTGTAGCTTGTGTACAGTGATCACTGAAGGTGTTTTTGTACTCTAAATCAGCCATGCAGTAAACATTCAGAGTTCAGATCACAATTGTTTTATTTCTTTTGTTAGCTTAGTTAGTCAGGGAGTACAGGCAAGCATGTCCGCAGAGGAGTATGGCAAGCTGACAAGGAGACAGTTGGCTGAGATGTGCCAGGCTAAAGGACTGGTGTATGGAAACCTGACTAAAGTAGACATGATTGCAGCTTTGGTCACAGCTGTATCAGAGAATAGCAACCAGGAGGATGATCAGACTGGCCATGGAGATGTACAACACTCAGAGAATGGACAGCTCAGCCTTTCTACAGAGGACTTAAAAATCTGTCTGGAGCTAAAGAGACTTGAGTTGGAGGCAAAGCATTTGAAAATAGAAGCAGCAGAGAGAATAAGGCATCTAGAGAGTGAAGAAAATGAGAAACTGCTATGCCTGGAAGGTAAGGAGGAGGAGAGGCACAGCCAACATGAACAGGGGATGCTGACATTTTGCCAGAGTCATGGAGGTAATGGGGAAGGGAGTAATTGGACCCCAGAAGCACAAAAGTCAGTAAATTTCTTCCACAGTTTACAGAGGGGGATAATTTTGATAGTTTCATTCATATGTTTGAAAGGGTATGTAAACAGTATAATGTTGACCAAGGGCTCTGGGTAGGGTTCAGGACCACCTTACTCCATGGTAAAGCTGTAACTGTTTTGTCCAAACTGTCTGACAATGATCTCTTAAATTATAATACTGTAAAGAATTGATTGCTAGAATTTTTTAAGCTAACACATGAAACTTATAGGAAAAAGTTTTGTAAGCATAGATGCAAGGCAGATGAAAGTGTGTGTGAATATGTGAACTAAGCACTTATTTTCACAGGTGGGTGAGTGGATGTCAGATCACCACTTCTGAAGGGCTGGCAGACCTTTTGCTGAGGGAACAAGCCCTTTGCACTTTGCCTGAGGACACGAGGATCTGGTTGGCTGATAGACAATGCTCTACTGTAGATGTGTTAGAGAAGAAGGGAGACTTTTACCTAGCAAGCAGGGTGTCCCTGCACAGGAAAGGGACACCCAGTGCTGCTCCTGGGTCTAAGGGAACCCATGGTCGGCAGCCTAGACTGCCCCAACAGAATCTGCCAGTAGCAGGGAAAGCCACTAGTCTATGTACACATCCAGGACCTAGGGTTAAATGTTTTAAAAGCAACCAGTGGGGCCATGTGGCATATACTTGTCCACAGAGGCAAGGTGGATAACAAAAGATGAGGCAGCCAGTAAGTGGAAAAGAAAAAATATCTCACTAGCAGGTTGTCTTGAGACAACAGGGGTACAAAACTACCATCCTGCAGATGTCCTGCTAGGGAAGGATTTTGATAATGCAGTACGTTGTGTTATTGCAGTTACATGCAGTCAGACTTGGAGATGAACAAGTGAGTCTGGTAGCCTGGGGGAGACCCAGACAGACCGCATACTTGGAACCAGGACTGGTGAGGTGGTTACTTCAAGGAGGAAGCTACCCTGTAACTGTAAGACTGAAGGTGAGCCACAGCTGCTTGTGGGTACTGATGTTCCCTTGGACAGTGTGACTGCAAGGGCAGAGGTGAGTAGTAGTGTCCAAGCTGACAGTGAGGCTGTCAGAGGATGCCCGGATTCCTGTGGAAGGGGAGCTGGGAAGGGTTACAAAGAGAGAGAGTTGAGACAGGCTCAGATCTTAGACCCTACATTACAAGGCTTGAGGCAGGTAACTAGTGAGGCACCTGATTTTTCAAGGGAAGGGGGATTCTGTATACTGAGACAAAGGGTTACTGTATAGTGAGTGGACCCCTGAGGGATAGCTACAAGGTGAGAGGATACAGCAGTTGGTATTGCCTAGAGCCTACCATCTGGCACTTTTAGCCATAGCCAATGATATTCCCTTTGCAGGTCATATGGGCATAAAATGTACAAAGAGACGTATTATGCAGAACTTTTATTGGCCTGGCATTTCCAGAGATGTAACAGGGTATTGCAGGATCTGTGAGCAGTGCCAAAAGGTAGGCATGGCAGGAGACAAGGTGAAAGCTGCTTTGATACCTTTGCCTGTGATTGAGGAGCCATTTCAGAGGGTAGCTATAGATATTGTGGAGCCTCTGAGTACACCAAGTTCCACAGGAAAAAAGTATATCCTAGTGGTAGTAGATTATGTTAGAAGGTACCCTGAGGGAGTGGCTTTATCCTCCACTGAGGCAGAAAAGGTGGCAAATACTTTGTTAGAGGTTTTCAGCAGCATATGTTTCCCAAAAGAAATACTGACTGACAGAGGTGTTGACTTTATGTCAGACCTGCTAGCGTGTCTGTGGAAGTACTGTGGGGTGAAGCACCTAAAGACCACCCCCTACCATCCTCAAACTAATGCTGTTGTTGACAGGTTAAACTCTACACTCAAGTCCATGCCACAGGCATTTGCACATCAGTTTAAGAGGGATTGAGACAAATATTTGCCCCATCTATTGTTTGCTTACAGAGAGGTTCCTCAGGAATCCACAGGTTTTTTGCCTTTTGAGCTGTGTATGGGCACAGGGTGAAGGTGGCCCTAGATTTAATTCAAGATGAGTGGAAGGTGAGTGTGAGTCTCACAAGGAGCCTATTGTGGCATATGTCCTAAACCTCAGGACAAGGCTCAGGAAACTCATGGGCTTGGCCCTGGAGAATCTGGCAGAAGCCCAACAGCAGGAAAAGGTCTGGTATGACAGGAATGCTTGAGCTAGAGAGTATGCTGTAGGGCAGCAGGTAATGGTTCTCATTCCTGTCAGACACAACAAGCTGCAGGCAGCTTGGGAGGGACCATATAAGGTGGTAAGGAAGGTCAGTGATGTTAACTACATGGTGGAACTGCTAGGCAGGAGGCAGGAGCACAAATTGTACCATGTTAACTTGATGAAACCTTACCATGATATGGAGGCCCTTGTGCTGAGTATTTGCAGTGGATTTCAGGAGAAGTCTGAGGGAGATCTGGTGACTGATCTCCTCAGTGAGGCTTGGACTGACACTTCAGTGGAAAGGGTAGCAATGTCTCAGCAGCTATCTCCTACCCAGGTTTGAGAAATCCAAGCAGTGTTACAGGAGTTTGGGGACATGTTCACTGGGAAACCAGGGTGCACCCAAATGCCTATTAGGCAAGCCCTTATAGGGTGCCTGAGAGAGTTAAACAGACTATGAGGGAGGAGATACAGGAAATGTTGGAATTAGGGGTAATTCAAGAGTCCAACTGCCCCTGGGCCTCCCCAGTGGTGCTGATGCCAAAGAAGGATGTCAGCACCATGTTCTGTGTGAACTACAGGAGATTAAATAGTCACACAGAGTCAGATGCTTACCCCATGCTTAGAACATATGAAGCCCTAGAGCAGCTGGGTGCGCCTAAGTATCTTACCACCATTGATCTTACCATGGGTTACTGGGAGGTGCCCTTGATTCCCAGTGCTAAAGAGAGGTCAGTCTTTGTGACTCCTTTTGGCTTGTATGAGTTCACAAAGATGCCCTTTGGGATGAAAAATGCCCCAGCAACTTTCCAGAGGCTGGTAGATCATATCCTAGCAGGAGCAAGAGATTTTTCCCTTGCTTACCTAGATGATACTGCCATCTACAGCCATTCCTGGCAAGAGCACCTTCAGTATGTCAGAGAGGTGCTGGGGAGACTACAGAGGGCAGGGTTGACCATTAAGCCCAGCAAATGTCAGGTAGGTATGGCAGAGGTCTCCTACCTGGGACATAGAGTGGGGAGTGGTAAGATTAGGCCAGAACCTGCCAAAGTGGAAGCCATTCAGGCATGGCCTGCACCTGTTACCAAAAACAGGTGAGGGCATTCTTAAGGACAGCAGGGTACTACAGAAAGTTTGTCCCCAGTTATAGTAGCATAGCTGCTCCCCTCACAGACCTTATAAGGAAAAACAGGCTAGATAAGTTAGTGTGGACCACAGCATGTGAGCAGGTATTCCACAAGCTTAAAGAAGCTTTGGGAGGATCCCCTGTGTTAGCCAGTCCAGTTACAGAAAGAATTTGTTGTGCAGGTGGATGCTTCAAACCATGGGGCGGGGCTCTACTTAGCCAGATTTCTTCAGTGGGAGAAGAGCACCCAGTGGTTTATCTCAGTCATAGGCTCCAACCCAGGGAGTAATGTTATGCAGATCTAGAAGAGGAATGTGTAGCCATAGTGTGGGCACTACATAAACTTCAGCCTTACCTGTATGGAAGGAAATTCACTGTAGTTACAGATCACACTGCAGTGCGGTTAGCA
Organism: Protopterus annectens; assembly: GCF_019279795.1. Lineage (NCBI taxonomy): Eukaryota > Metazoa > Chordata > Ceratodontiformes > Protopteridae > Protopterus > Protopterus annectens. The sequence goes on from NC_056741.1 coordinate 162,574,256, forward strand.
ATGCCAACACAGATGGGCTCTCAAGATGGGGAGTGGGGTAAGGTATTCCCAGATAGACTCAACCCTCTCAAGCAATGTTTCTCAAGCAACACTTGAAAAATTAGCTTGGGTTCTCAGGGTGGAAAGAAATGTGAAAAACTGAGAGGCTGCCAGCCCAGCCAGATAGAATTTTGTAAATAATTCTATGTCATTGTAAATATTAATATGATCCACAGGCGGTTTCACAAATGTAAGAAAAGTGTGTTATGTGCTAAGCTTCAAAAATGTAAGTGCACCCTGCTTGAAGAAAGCTGATAAGTAAATAATTTACGACTGTGTGTGATCACAAGCTATGAGACAAGATGTGTGGGCTAGGAAATTCTTTCTATTGACCTAAGACAGAGATAATTACTAGGTTTTACACGTAAAGTGTCTTTTATTGCTTTGGCTTCCTGGCAGGTTCAGATTACAAAGAAATGTTAAATGTTAAGTTCTGTGAGTCTGGGAAACTTAAGCAGAAGTGTCAAAAATTATGCAATCTGAAATAACTCAGCAGTAATGCATATTATCAACTTAAGGGCTATCTCCGAAAGTAAGAATGGCATTTTGTATTTTGTTCTGAAGCTAACAACAACTCACCAGCACTGTGCCTTGCTCTGTAACTAAGATATCTAGATCTTAGCATTTCTCTTGGAGATAGATACAAATAGCAAGATTAGTCTAGCTGTTTTCGATATGTATATCAGACTATCCTACAATGTTTTTTTAAAATATTTCCTGTGATTTCTGAACTCCCTATTGTCACTGTGGTGAATCAATGAGTATTGTCTTGTGTTTTGTTATTTATTATTAAATATTTTTAAACCTTTTAACTGGGGCTGTTTTGTGTAGAGATAATTTAAGCTCTTAGAGTACTTGAGTACTTTCATGTATTTGGTAAGGGCCTTTATAGTAGCTGATAGTAGTGGTTGGTGGCAGTCGGTACTACTGTATAGTCTGGGCAGAAGGGGGCATAGCTAGTGAACCTGTGTCCGCCTTCCCCAGGAGTGTCTGTGTGTTTGTATATAAATCAGATCTCAGTGTATGTATGTCAGCTACTTGGGCAGGGACACAAAGCACTGGTTGGACAGAGAGGGTGCTGGAGGTTTTGGCTTTACCACTCGGGTTACATCTGAACCCTATAGCTGTGCCAGTGGGGAGTGTAATTGGGGATCTGAAGAGAAAGGGAGAATCCATCCCCAGACTGACTGTGATCTCTGTGTACTCTTAAGGGAAATTGTACTTTACTGTGTGTGTACTTGTTATCCTCCCAATGTAGATGCCCCTCACTGGGGCTAGTGGTGATGATTGACACTCCTTGATTACTGGGCCAGTACAACGGCATTGCACCATCTTTGATCTTTGATGCTCCCTGCCATTATTTTTTGAAATGTTGTTTTCCTGTGCCTTGCTAGGAATGCATGTTCTGTTGCCTGTAGAAGGAACATGAACTGGAAGAAGTTTTTATTATATTTTGGCAAGAAGGAATGAAAAATCTTGGTAACCCCCTGAATTAAATTTTCCTTTTCATCAAACCTTTTAAGGACCTCAGTAGAAGAAGGCCAAATAGCACCTCTTTATGCAGAGGGACATTCAGAATCTCAACTTTGATATCCTCTAGAAAATTCTGATAATGCAGCCAGAAAAAAAAAATCATCACAGATGCAGTAGTAGCTGCTCTAGAAAGGGCATCAACATTTCATAAGCACATTTTAGAGGATGTTTGGTTACCCGAGACAAACAGCATATTAATAAATTCAGAGATACCTTAGTCTCTGATGAAGGGAGGTCAGCAACTAACTTTCTTATCTTAGCAAAGGAAGCCAGTGAGAACTTAGACATCTGAGTCTGATAATTCACTATACTGAAGACTAAGATGAAAGAAGTATAAACTTTCTTCCCAAACCCATTACAAGTTTTTTCCCAGCTTGTCAGAAGAAATAGGAATAGTTGCAGCTTAGAGTTTGTCAGAAAAAAATTAAATTATAGGACTGGGGCACCTTATATAATTTATTAGACTTTCTGAGAGCAGGTGCAGGTGCTGACTGCAAAGAAAGTGTCTGGCAACAGAGGAGGAGGAACAGCTGCAGGTTGAAAATTCACATCTCACAGACCATTTCCAAAAGGGAAACATGACCAGAAAATGCAAGATTTGAGGTACATTCTTAGTAATAACCACTAAAACCATTTTTAACATCTAGACAGTATATTTAACAGAAAATAACAAATTTTCTCTCCCAGGAAAAAAAAATGATGAAATGGATGGTATTCCCCAAAGGGGTACGTATCTGCCCAGCCCTGTTGAAGCATTAGGTAACCATTGATCACCCAAAGTCTGCAAGAAAGACCACACATCAGTGCAAAAAAAGTTTTGAAGTTTTGCCACCATAGCAACTAATTTCATACTGCTCTCCTCAAACTGTAAAGGGGGTACAGCATATAGAAGAGGTGCTAAAGCTTGAGAAGCTGTCCAGTTAGTCTGATCCTTGGTAGCCCCATATACGTCAGGCTATTGCAATACTGACCTAATGATTAACATAATTTCTTTACCAAACAAAATTCAAGCATCAGGCAGAGTAAGTCATAATTCACAGACCTTCCTTAATATATGGCAAGTGTATATTAGTCATGCCATCTAAGGATATGCACTACATTTAAGTAAATGGAATCTGAAATTAAAAGTAACTAGCATCTATTTAAATGCAAAATCTCTAAGTAGCTGTACCTGTTGTTGACTGTACAGTAATTGTTTATATCCACTGACAATGAATGCAGCAGCTTATTGTTTGTCTTTTAGTTTTAGCTTTATGCATGTTTTTCACAGATATGCGTGCATGGTGTTTTTTCTCTGTTTTGTTCATACGGAAGTTATTAAAACATCAAAAGCAAAAAGTATATATTTAAGAATAGGGAGGCAGTCATAGCTGGAGACGTAAGTCTGAACTGGTTTGCTAAAGCCTTCAGAACTTTCTCAAATTGAATTTCCAGCTGCTGTCTAAATTATTTCATTAAGGTACGAAACTAGATCCCTCGTGATTTTTCTCATCCAGTAATGGCTGGCCAGCTACTTGTAAGATTTATATCACATTACAGCCATTAGCTGTCAAAATACTCAAGACAAGGATCATGACTTTACTATATTTAGATGTGCAGATAGGTTATTCAGAGTACCACTTTAGGGTATTATGGGATGTGGCTACTGGAATATTGCCACAGATCTACTGGACCACAACGCATTATGTTTCAACAGTAAACTAACACTGCATCAGGAAAAGACCTGTCCTGTATTTATTAAGAGAACGCATGGAACAAATACCAAATGTATTGCGAAGAAATTAGCAACACTGTTTTAAGGATGAAAGTCATACCTGTTACTGCAGGCTTTCCACACATTTGGCATGTGCCTCCTGGAAAATGTGCTGCAGACAAGCAGTACTGAGACTCGATACAGCATGGACTGGTGCAGGATGTGAATGCTATGGGTGCCCATAATAGGTGTCCACAACAGGTGTGACAAAGAATTACTGATATAATACTCTATACAAGGAAAAGCAATGGTCATCGTTACAGACAGATCAACCACAGAGATTGGACCAGTGACACAGCGGCCGCTGAAAGAGATTGACAGTATTTTTGATGTTACCCAACGGACAGTGTGGTGTTGATTTGGGAACACGTCTGTCACCAGCCACCCATGTATCAGCACAGTAAGCACCAGGTTAGTAATTATGCTAGTCCACAGCATACAACACTGCATGACTGAAGTGAAGGACTGGCAAAGACCGACCTGCATATCTGTACTTCTATGCACTTCTGCTCTCTAAGGGTGGCATCCTCCCAACATTTTGTATGGCACTATTTCTATGTATGCCAATATGCATACATATGAAGGCATACGCATGTGGATTAACAATGATGTCATGTGGTTTCATACTTTCAGAAGTTCCATTGGTAGAGAGTCCAGCACAAGAGGGCAACAAAGAACTGAGTTCTGTAGGGAACCTGTGACTGACAATGATGGTAACACATTAGTGGCATGGTCCAATGATGCAGTGCTATTGTATGTGACACTGTGGGGGGAGTCACTCACATCCAGTACTACAGAGGCTCATGTAGAGGCCCCAGTAGACCACATGGCCACACAAGAGCAGGATATTCATCTTGTACATGAATTTTATTACACTGTGTCCACCTTTGTCCCAGATGAAACAGCATGTGACATGGGCATTTCCTCCATAAGGGAGTGACGCACAAAGGGTGGGGTGCACCGTGATTCTGGGGCTGTCCCTGATATGAGTGCAACAGTTGGAATCAACTAGCTAATGTGCATGTCAGTGATCCAGACATCACCGACAGCTGCTACACACAGCATTGTGGAGATGGTAAAGCCATGGCTTGCAACAGAGTAAACATCTCAACTGCACAGTGACCTGGAATATAGCATATGTAAAGGACATTCCTGCTGAGGTCACTTGTGGCAAATTCTGTCTGTGTAGGAGCATCCATGAGACACACTGCAACCAACATCCAGTTTGCCTCTATAGGTCATGCACACCACAGGAATGGGAGGGTTCCGATACAAGGTGTACAGGTATAAACCATTCCTTGTCAGATCACAGAGATCCTGGACTAAATGTCATCAGTGTCGTCTGTGGGTCCACAGTCTGCCATTCCTGGTAATTGTTATCACCCACTCTGTGGATGGCATCACGCTTCAGGCTTAACACTTGGGATGTCCACTCACTGTGTGCTGGTATGGTCCCTAAGTTCTACACCTTCCCTGCTATGGACTAGAACCCTAAACTGCAAGCCAACACAGTGGACATCACCTTTGGTCTTGTCATGGCAAATGAATCCCACCACTGGTGGGTTTGATCCTTGACTCCCCACAACCTTACAGAGTATATGGCTAGATATTTACCTCCTGTGACTTACCCCACATTAATATGTTGCAGACTGTCAATACTCAATCAATGCAAGTGATGATAACTATTCCCTGTCCACCTCCTAACCTGTTTGGGTATGGGTATGTCTGATATACAGCATGAATAGCACGTGCACTGCCCTGCTTAGTCTGGGTGTCATACTGCATGCATCATTTTGGTTATGGCCCACAGTTGTGGACCAAAAGCTGCCTTTTGCCAGTGCTGCCATGTAATGCTGCCAGCATTGTCTCAACTGTGGTACTGCTGCTATATGTTCATCTCCTGACTCTCCATTCTGCCCTGCAGCTGCTGCTATGAATTGTATGGCAGGCCCTTCCATGGTGTTCACTTGAAGCTCCATTTGTTAATGTAATACCACATTGTAGGGCATGACATGGAGTACACAACAAATATTTTGCTACATATATCCAGATTATAGTGCAATATTCCTTCAGAGGTGTCAAAACTTCAGAAGTTTCCTTTCAACAGTTCTAATCCTTGCTCAACTACATTTCAGATTTCAACATAGGCTATGTTATATGAAAGTTCATGTAAGATCTCAGGGTTGTGTATCAGGGTTATCAACCAAGGCTGTATGGCATATAGCTTCATAGGTTCATAGAAGGTTACTAGGCTAATGGCCTAGAGCCCTTACAAGCCTAGCCATATTTATCCAAAGTTACCTCAATTGTCAGTAGTTAGGTGAGTAAAGTTTGCTGAGGTAAGGGTCTATGGTGCTAATGCCAACTTCCATTGTCCAGGAGGGACATGGGCACCACCCCAGGAGTGAATCTGCAGTCACCCTTCCATTGATCTAGGTTGTGTTTGGGGAGAGTCTGGGAGGAGCTGTGTTTCACTTGAACTGGAAGCTTGTCCCCAAGAAATGGCAGTTTCTGGGAGATGTATCTATCTCTCCAGCATGACTTGCTCATGTCAGAGGCTAGGTTAAATTAACTGGAGCGAGTGACCCTCATGCAGTTTGATTTATGAATGTGTAGCATTTCCATCAGGGCTGGGTCAGAGACTACCCTGTAAGCCAGGCACAGGTCATCCCTTAGCAATCTGTGGGAGACAGAATACAGTGATAGGGCTTTCATTCTTTCTGAGTAAGACTTGTTTTGTGTACCCTGTAATTTCTTGGTAAGAAACCTCTGTGGTCTATCCAGTTGTTGCAGGTGTCTGGTGAAGTACATGCAAAAGGGAGCACTGTACTCAATTATAGGTCTAATGAGGGCCAAGTATAATGGAATTATAACATCCTTAGATCTAGATGTGATTCCTTTACTTATGAGATGTGCCACATAGAAGGATTTCCTTACTACTGTGGATACGTGGTGGTCAAAGTTCAATTGGCTAACAACCTGAGTACCCAGATCATGTACCACTGAGTATGCACTTGGGGGGGTGCTGTCTATAATGTAATTAGCATGGATGTCAGCTTTCCCAAAGGGATTAATAATGCATTTTTTTTGCATTTAGCTTTAATCTGTGGTTTTTGCACCAATCATTTGTCTGTGTTAAACCTGTCTGCAGTATATTAACATCACTGGGGGAATTAATAATTGCCCCCAATTTGCAACCATCAGTGAACTTAGTCAGCCACAGGCTGTCCACGTTTGTCTGGATTTCTGAGAAATAAATTCCAAACAGTAAGGAGCTCAGCACAGAACCCTATAGTATGCCACTGGTCACTGTTCTTTTGCTACAGGTGAAGTCACCCACTTTGACAGTATGTGTCCTGTCAGTGAACCAGTTGGCTACCTATCTGGTAATGTAGGGATTAATTCTGAATTGGAAGAGTTTCTCTATAATATCTGAGTGGAGAATTGTGTCAAATGCCTTGGCTAGGTCAAGATAGGCAGTATGCATTGCTTTTCCCTTGTCCAGGGCCTTGGTGACTTTCTCGAAGAAATCAACCATGTTTAACAGGCATGATCTACTTTTAATGAAGCTGAACTGAGTTAGGTCCAGAGTTTGGAGATTACCTATGTCCTTGTTAATAATGTCCATAATGATTCTTTCCATGGCCTTGCAGATGAGGATAGTCAAGCCTATGGGCCTATAATTCCCAGGGTCAGTTGATAGTCCTCCTTTGTGCAGAGGGATTACTGTTGCTGTCTCCCATTCAGCAGGAACATAGCCATTTTGCAGGCTGTGGTTAAACAGGGATCCAAGCAAGTCTGCTAGGTCATGTTTTACGTTGTTTAAAATGCAGTCTGGGATGTTATCTAGCCCCATTGATGCCATGTTTTTGGCCTTGAAGAGTCCCAAGATGACCTGCTGTCTTGAGATAATAGGCTGAGAAATGGTGGCAAGAATATTTTGGGAGATGACTGGAGGGGGCAGGGGGTTAAGTTTGTTCCAAATCTGTCAGCGAGCAGGCTAGCTATTACCTCCAGTTGAGTATAGGTGGTGCTATCCACAACCAGTTCAGAGCATAGCTGAGCATTCTGATTTAGATTTCGGACATAGTTAAAGAATGTCTTGAATTATCCTTAGCTAGGGAGGCTATTTTTGCTTTGTAATTAGCTTTGGAGGACTTGACAAGATCGCTAATTTGTTTGTTTAAGCTAGAGAGGGATTTCTTCATCTCCTGAGCTAGTTCCCTGTTGTACTTGGCCATTAGTTTTTTAAGTATTAAGTAGGAGGTCATTTGTCTTTGAAAAATTCGTAAGCATTTTTGAGCTTGATGGGGTATCTGGTCTTATAATTACATCAAACAAGACTGATTTGTGATCCGATCTTACCAGGGAGGACATCACACTGGGGGGGGGGTGCACTGTTCTGACTAGTTTGCTACTTGTGTGTCTCTGCTATCCTTAAACAAAAACAAAAAAACAAAAAAAACTTGCTATTTTCCCACTTTCTCTAATTTAAAAGAAAGTTCAGTTACAGAGTTGCTGTTCTGAACTATTTGTAAGTTTCTTGGTGGCCAGTGCTTGCTTGGGCTAAAGGGAAGTCTCTGTGTTCACCAGTGGCAGTGGTTAACACTGAGCAGCCTGCCTGTCCCTGTAGGAGTGGTTACTGCCTAGAAACTGTAGTTTTATTGGCCATTTTGGGTCAATTCCAAACTCCTTGATCTCTCTCTCTTAAAACCCTGCAACTCTCTTTTTGCGCAGTCTTGTGCACAGAGCAGCGTTGGGCAGCGCCGCTTTAACAGGTTTAAAACTATTCCCGGCTCCACAAAGTTTGCTCTTCACTTTTTCCCTTAAAACTGCTCTAAATCTCAAAATAAGCACTCTATTTTCATTCTAAAGCCCTGCACTTGCTCGTATAAGTAATCTCATAGGTAAACACTAAGAAACTTAAGCACTACATCCTCTTATACTCCTTTTAAGTACTTGCTCCCTATTGGTTCTTTCTGATCAGCCAATAAGTAGTTCCCTATATTATTCAGGTATGTCCAAAAGTCAGTTTTGGGTTTACTCTCCAGTCCAGCTAGTGAATCTGGGAATCTTGAGGCAATGTTACAACTGCCTTATGTATACAGACAACCCTCTCCTCCTCCCAACAAGCTCAAATATATGTGAGAGATGCAACTATATAGCCAAACTGGAGGCTAAGCTCTCTCAACCCAGTACTGGTACAGCCTGTCAGGAGGATAAGGTAACCACACACACACCACAAATCCAGTCTCACATAGACCTATCGCATCAGCAAACCAAGCACATAAACACACAAAAACATACTCGGAGGCTCTAAACAAAAATCTGCCTAAGCAGCAGAAACCTCCAAAGCAGACATCCAAGCAACACCTACCACAAAACAATACCCACGTAGCACATAGCTCACAAAGTCAGTGTGCCCCACAGTCACAGCCCTTAAGGCTAAACAACACACCTAATACACTTGTAATAGGTGTCTCTATTGTCAGACACACTGACGTCCCACTCACCAGGCTGAACAAGGAGAAGGTCACTGTAAGCTGCCTGTCGGGTGCCAGGATCCGCCACATAACACAAGCACTCGGGTCACTCCAAAGCAAGTATAAATATGACTCCGTCAGTGTCCATGCTGGTGTGAATGACCTGAGATGTACCTCCCTGGACTACATGAAAAAAGACATAGAGGAGCTCTTTGATCATGTAGCCCAGGCTGGTATGACCCTGACCTTGAGTAGCATCTTACCCTCACCAAGAATGATGCCACAGTATAAAGACAAAATGATCAATTTTAACAATTGGCTAAAGTATTGGTGTCATTCAAATGGGATCCAGTGTCTGTCAGCCTGGGATGACATGCTCGACAAGCCACGTTGCTTCGCTAGGGAAGGCTTACACCTGTCAACCCTGGGTTTTTGAATACTGGCAAAGGCTCTTGCCTCCCTCATAGTGCCTTTTTTAGGCAAGGCTCAAAAGACAAACCCATCTCTGTAGACAATACAAAGAAAAAAAAACTAAGGGTAATGCTGCTCAACGCCAGAAGTCTAAACCTCAAGATGCACGCACTCGAGACTCTCCTCAGTATGAAGAATATTGATATCTGTGCAGTAAGAGAAACCTGGTTCAAGGCTCCCGAGAGCACTCCGGCACTAACAGGTTATACTTCATACCATGCTTTTCAGCCTTAAAACTCGGACCGAACCACAAAAGGAGGGGGAGTATCCATATTTATCAAAGATACCCACACCTCCAGGTTAGTGGCACTGCACAAAGCATCAGAGACCATCCGTGTGCAACTAACAGTGGGCAAAACTGCCTTTCAGTTTGTAGCCTGCAACAGACCACCCTCCCAAACACAGGAACCTCACTCGGCTTCCCTGAGAACACTGGAGAATATGAAGGTCTCTCCAAACACCATTATATTGAGTGACTTCAACTACCCAAACATTGATTGGGAAAACTACTCAAGCCCAAACACCCTCACCCAACGGTTCCTAGAATTTATAAACTCAAATGCTATGGAACAACTGGTCACCACTCCCACAAGAGGGGAAAACATACTAGATCTGGTCATCACCAACATGGGGTCTCTATGTTCCACACCAGAGGTATACCCCTCATTGGTAAGATCAGACCATAAACTAATCTCACTGGACATCCTTATTCCATCCCCACCCCCAGCCAAGGAAACCATGGTGAAGAACTCTCAAAAGCAAACTTCACATTTCTCAAAACTGAAGTGGAATCCTTTAAAGCCCCCAGGCCAGTGGAAAATACGGCCCAAAATGCAGAATCCTTTACAGAAGCATACTATGGACACCTACAGGAATGCATGGAGCATGCTATCCCAAATAAAACCAAGACTCACTCCTCCAAAGGCAGAAGACCTGTCTGGTTTACCCCGGCCATAAATAAGCTATACAACAGAAGGAGAAAGCTACTACATGATAGAGCAAAATCCCAAAAAGGGAAGGAGTCTCTGATCAGTACTAGCAAGAAACTATGATCCCTCATAAAATCATCTAAGGCCAGCTTCGAAAGAAAAATTGCACAAGAGACTAAAGATAATCACAAGGCCTTCTTTAGTTATGTCAGAAACCTGGGAGGCAAATCCCAGATATGCTCTGAGTTAGTGCAAAATGACAAAAAATACACTGAACCCACAGACATTGCCAACATCCTGGCAGAAAGGTTCAGTGCAAACTTCTCCCCCCTTCCCCCCCAAAAGAGCAAATGTCTTTCCCAACAGAGTGTAGCCTTCCTGAGATTACAGATGCACAGGTGAGAGCTGCCGTCTCCAAAGCAAAAAACACAGCATCAATGGGACCAGACGGTGTCCCGGGCTGCGTCTTACATGAGCTCAAAGAAGAACTGAACCCTCATATAAAGTCACTGTTCAATCTCAGCCTTACTACAGGATATGTACCCAAGGAGTGGTGTACAGCAACAGTGGTCCCACTCCACAAAGGTGGTGTCACAACAGACCCTGGAAACTATCGCCCTATAAGCCTAACTAGCCTGGTCTGCAAAGCTATGGAGCGTATCATCATGGAAATCATAAACAAAGACATTGGAAACCTCCAGATACTGGATCCTACCCAATTTGGCTTTGTTAAGGGCAGATCTTGCCTCTTGAAACTGGTCAACTTCTTTGAAACAGTTACCAAAGCCATAGATGAAGGGAAGGTAGTCCACACAGCCTACCTGGACCTCGCAAAAGCCTTCAACACAATACCCCACTCGGGCATCATAAATAAGCTCACCAGCTTAAATATCAACCCCTATGTCACAAGATGAGTTGCAAACTGGCTCAGGGATAGAACCCACATGGTCAGAATAGCAGGTGCCATGTCAGACTCTAAACCAATTACAAGTGGTGTCCCACAAGGCTCAGTCCTGGGACCTCTCTTGTTCGGTATATATTTCTCTGAGGTACAGGCTAACACGGGTGGACTATGGCTGACCAAGTTTGCAGATGACTGCAAACTGGGTGCAATAATCGACTCTCCGGCTGACACAAGCATCCTCCAAAAGGGTCTCACAGAGATGGATAACTGGTGCCAGAGCCATGGCCTAAAGCTAAATGCCAAAAAGTGCATAGTCATCCCCTTTGGGAAAAACAAAGTGCCCACAAATTACCACATAGGTGGTAATCCATTAAGTACGGAACAAGTAATTAGGGACTTGGGGACCCAAGTAGATAGCAATCTCTCCTTTGACAATCATGTTGCCAAAGTGGTTAGAAAGATCTTCTATATAGCCCACCTTATCACGAAAAGGTTCACATCTAGATCAAGAGAGGTCATTGTGCCCCTCTACTCATCACTTATCAGGCCCATAATTGAATACAATGCCCCATTTGGGATGTACCTTACCCTACACATGCAGCAACTGGAAAGACCCCAAAAGTACCTCACCAAGAGGATCAAGGGGCTAAAACAGATGCCCTATGCAGTTCGGCTAAAGAAACTCCAGCTCTACTCAGTTGTGTACCGCCTACTCAGAGGCGATCTGTGTCTGACGTATAAAGCCATGTCCAACCCAGAATTAATGGACATGCTTCACCTCAGGAAATCCAAATCCCTTAGAGCCACACGCTCTAGGGACTTGAACCTCAGCACAGAAATAAATAGGACATGTTGGAGGGACAGATTCATATCCCAGAGGCTCCCCTCACTCTGGAACAAAATCCCAATCCATGTTAGGCATAGCCCCTCACTGACCCTCTTCAAGAGAAATCTTGACGAGTGGATGGGAGATCGTACATTTACCCCTGGGATCTCTTCTGTGTCCCTGCTTGACAGAGGTACAGTAAACTAACCTTAAAAGGGCTACCTTCTGTGACCTACTATACAGAGGCACAGTCAACTAATATAAAAGGGTGGCGAAAGCCAAACACACTCTGGTTAGGCATATAAATGCCCTAGGGCAGATAGCCTAGTATCAGCCTATGAACCTATGAACCAATGCTGTCCCATGTTAGCTAATACTATGTCCAGGACCTTTGAGCCTCTTGTGGATATGCTGACTAGCTGTTCCAGAGCATTTGCACTGACAAAGTTCAAGAACCTCTGAGTCAGCATATTTGTGTTCTCATATGTAATCACCCATGAGTAAGGTGTCAGGCTGTATGGGAAGTGACTCCAGTAAGTCCAGGTATGTGGTATGATTTTCCTGTTTTATGGTGGGAGACTTACATCTAGCTATGATGTGGTAGGGGGGTTTGCCTATAGTTAATTGGATATGAGTTAGCGTAAGAGAGTCATACTGTTTGACAAGCCTTGAGTGGTACTTATTAATGAAGATGGATACACCTCCTCCTTTGGTTCTTTCACATTCAGCTTGTGGTCTGAACGGATGGAAGGCATTGTAGCCCTGCATGGCCGGGGTGCTTTTCGTGCCTTTGAACCATGTCTCAGTGGCTACACAGATGCTACCATCTTCCATGGAGAGGAGTGCTTCCAGGGAGTGCAGTTTCTTGTTCAGACTCCTAGCATTAAGCAGCAGTACCATGAGTTATCTACAGAGGATTTTGTTATAGTTGGAGGTTGTTTATTTTGACACTGCCTAAAAAAGGCACAATAGAGGTGGCTAATGCCTTTGCCAATATCTGAATGCCTAGAGGACACAGGTGCAAACCATCTCTGGCAAAGCAGTGTGGCCTGTCGACCATGTCTTCCCAGACTGACAGATATTGGATTCCCTTGGACTGCCACCAGAAGCTAAGCAAATTGTTAAAGTCAGTAATTTTTTTTTGTTTGTATTGTGGCATCATCCTTGGAGAAGGTAGAATGCTGTCACTGCCTACAGTATACAACAAATAATATTTATTATATGCGGCATGGTCACAGCATGTAAGGTATCTATATGTATAGGCTTGTCTATTTTGTACGTATGTGTACCTACCATTCATGTGACTCTGTAGGAAGTGCCTTCACAGATACCATGTATGTGAATCATGAGCACTGCCAAGGTAGTGCACGGACACATTGTAACTAATCTCTCAGTCATTACAGACAAGCTGGCAATTCAGGGAGTGGAAACAAAGCCCTTCTAGTTTATATATCTTTGGCCACATGGATGATGTGGGACTTTAATAACAATATTAGTGCAGTTTATGGCACCTAGGACCACAGGAAAGGAGGCTAACTTGCAAATGATCTACATAGTTGTAGTTCCCTCCTATGGTGTCCTGAGGCACCACATATTCTCATCTACATGTTGTAGCATAATGTCAAAAACTGGTTCAGGATTATTGAGGGTGACATTTGCAAGATTCCTAGTATGTACCACAGAGGTCACTTTCCTGTAGCTAAGATGGTTAATGATACATATGCTTTTGTGTCCACAGTCTTAGGCATGCCACTCATAGCTCTCGATTCTGTTTGTGGGCTATACAGTTTGACTACATCCCTTACAGTATCCACTTGGAAATGGTCGAGTATGTGTTTATCAGTCAGACTGTGGTACATCAGGTGCTTTTTGTGCCCTCTCATTGGCACAGACACTCATGGAGCACAACGTTGCAAGTACCGGCTCTGTTGGCAGGTGCCAATGCATGCTGCTACACCAGTTCTGTTGGCAGGTGCCAATGCATGCTGCTGCACTGGCTCTGTTGGCAGGTGCCAATGCATGTTGCTGTGCTACTGTTTCTTCCATTTCCTAGCATAGCTCCCATCATGCACAACAATAATTTCAACATTCTCCAAGGCTAAGCATGTCTGCATAGTGCCACACTTTCATTCATCTCTGACTGAGTCTGCCATTGTATGTTCTTTTCCTTCACATATTTTATATGGCTCATTTGTAGGGGGTTCCTCCTTTAAATGGTATTACTCACTTATTAGGATGCACTGCATGCCACACTATTTTGACAACTATTTCAACCACTGTGTAACAGTGCATTTTGTGCCTTAGTTACACACATGCTGCACATGGCCACTACTCATGTTATTTTTCTTTGTACACTTCGCTAATTTTCTGTGAATTGCAGCCTATGTCTCATTCTCAGATCTACTATAAATAAAATGTTGGCATGCCCTTTGGAACCAGCTGGCCCACTTAAATAAACACAATCTGCTGTCCTTGTTATTTTTGGGAGTAAAATAAATGTAAAAATATAAATAAATATCAACTAATTATAGTGTACTGGTTTCAGCTCTCATTGTGTTCAAACCACTTTAAACAGTAACAGAAATACCAGTCTCATGGTTTATGTGTATAATCACTGACATCCATAATGAAAACTATTACTAGAAAGCCAAAAAAACTTCTTTGTTGGTAGCTACAGTGTCCAAGTAGAAAGTCTGCTGACTTTGTAACCTCGCTCAGTCACAAGATGTATTGCAAAAATGCAGGCCTTTGTTAAGAACAAAACATCGACTCCTTCCCCCATTTTAGTGACAGTGCTGGAATCCAGAGAGTTGAGCTAGGCACTGCTGCTAACACCCTGTGTTTGCCACAGAGCTGCAACAGTTATATTTAGGAAATGCTTCCCTTTTCTTTGCTGCAGGCCTCAGCTGTAACAAAGTAATAAATAAAGTATGAATACAGCACCCCCTTCCTTTCTGCTTTAGAATGGCTGTGGCTGAAAGTAGGTAGCAGTATCATCCTGACCAAAATTACTCCTCCTCCGTTTGTTTTGTAGATGACAGACTCGGAGTTACTGAGCCAAGATTTGGAAAAAATAATAGCTGTTTTGCCAAAACACAGATGCCGTAACATGAATGTGCCAGACATGAACAATCCATGTCTCCTTTAACACGCACATTAGGCTAGTGTGTTTGCAACTGCACCAGTAGATATGCCAGTGCAAAGCATACATTAACAACGCATGCTTTTTTCCTCTCTGCTGCCTGACCTCAGCTGTCAAAACACTACAGCAGAGGGGGTTGAGATAGTGCATGGGATATGAAGCATGTGACAAAAGTAGGAATTGCCCAGTAAAAAAAAGGGTTTAGAGAAATGAGCCAACTGCAACGTGGCTATACTTAAGAAACAGAACTGTTCTTCATGTAACACTAGCCTTACAGGAAATCTACTCATGAATGTACTACACAAACTGCTAGTTCTGCATTGTTATGATGGTCTTTGCACATGAGTACTCTCACGAATGTACCACACCAACAAACTGATAGTACTGCATTGTTATGATGGCCTTTGCACATGAGTACTCTCATGAATGTACCACACAAACAGACTGCTAGTACTGCATTCTTATCATGATGGTCTTTGCACGGGTACACACTTCAGACAGGCATGGACAAGTCTCTGTATACTTGGCACTTAAACAGTAAAGCCTACCAGGAGGGCGATGCAAAAGTTCAAAACTTTTGGGCTGCTTTCTTCCATTCTCAACTTCAAATTATTTATACATTACTTTCATTTGCATTTGCTATGAAGGATTAGTACAAACTAAAGCTATACAGCTTATTAACTCTTGTTGTGAACATACGGACATCCTCAGTAAGTGAAGTTATCAACAATTTAACACTTAACAAAACAGTTTTTCTTTATTTCTTTATCACAGTCTGACACTGGGACAAGATATAAAACAATGTATATAAATGCTCTGCATTTACAGTAGCCCCTGACTCAATTCCTTTTCTATTCAAATGAAGTGAATTCTAGCTGTAGCTAACTTAATCTGAGTTCCAACAAATGCATAACTTGCGCCAGTCAAAATCAGTTGTCCACCTCAGTAGGAGAAGTAATGCTGCAGTGGAATCTGTGGCTAAATGTTTATCCACAATCCTGAAAGGCATGCAGGCCATCTAAAATTCCAATATGTGTGCATGTGCATGTGTGCGCGTGCACGTGCGCGTGTGTGTGTGTGTGTGTGTGTGTGTGTGTGTGTGTGTGTGTGTGTGTGTGTGTGTGTGTGTGTGTGTGTGTGTGGGCACATTGTGAAAATAGGCATTTTGCACTCGGTTAGCTATATTAATTAAAGGAGTACTGGGGGTAAAGACTCCTGCACTGGGAATTTGGAAGGGATTTACCATTTAACATAAACATTTGCAGCTTGCTTGATTGGCTTGTTGGTCTTAACCAAACAGGCTTCACAGAAAAGCAGTTTATCTGTACCATATTCACCCCAAATATATTACTTTTTCTTCATATTTTGATGACCTGGGTGCAAATCAAAACTAAAGTATTTACTTATTTTTCTCTTCATAACCATACTTCCTGCTCATTAGATGAAAAAGTAAACAACTTGGACCATGCCAGGTTTGTCTTGTCATCATGGTTTAGATAGTTGCTATAAACTGCTGCCTGTGGCAAGGGTACAGAGTTCTACCCCCCCCCCCCTTTCACTTTCACTTTTTTCACTGCCTTAATGTAATTTTTATGAAGGATTCCTGGTGTTGAACGATAGCACAGATGACTGAAACTCTGCTAGGGAACTGGTTGTTGTGACGAGTGCAGAATTTGAGGTTTTTAACATTTAGTTTAATTCGTGGTTCCTAGTGTTCCCCCCTGTCCATACATCTATGGTACTGCCAAAATGTTGCTCTATTAACATTTTATGTTTTTTTAAGGGGATATGTACACACTATCCCTGGTCTATTATGTTGTCCCTAAACCATACATCTTTCTTGCTGCAAACCATTGTTCTATTAACTTTTTCTGTGACTTAGGCTATCTTTAGTATCTAGTGCCAGCCTACATATTACAGGATTTGCTTGTTAATCTAGAGATGTTATGATAGCTTCCCCAAATGTACATACACACACACACACACACACACACACACACACACACACACACACACACACACACACACACACACACACACACACACACACTAAACTCTGTGGCAGTCACCTATAATGTGATCTCTCCTACTGTAAGTAATAGCTAAATGTGAATTTTGGCTGTGGTCATTAACACAGCTGGCTGAGCTAACTTACACAGTTAATCAAGTCTCTGAACTGCTAAGCTACACGGATGTCTTACCACCAATATTTCTGGGAGCAGAGTTCACAGGTAATTAGCATAGGCCATGCTTCAAATGCCTCATTAGCACTTACTATAGGCCACAGAGTCATCCCACTATGATGCTGTAGCTCCTTGTAGTACAGCATTATGGTAGGGCGATCTCTGAATCAGAAATAATTACTATATATTGTAAAATGGATTTGCCACTCATAAAGACCTTTCTGAATCCTCCATTGTATTTTTCTTGTTGTTCATGCCTCTGTTCAAAGAGCAGCATTTTTGGTATGTTAGCACAAAGATAGTCAACCAATGAAAGATTATAGGCATCACCACTGTAGTCCTGAGCAGTGCCAGCAGAGGTGCATACACCTGCATGATTGTGAATGCCTGAATAATACTGCTGGGCCAACATAAACACATCTATTACTGATATGATGCACAACTCCACATATCCAGGATATGGCTGGCCTGTATCAGCATCTGGCCAGTCATATGCAGCAGGTTTGGATATACAACATAATTTTCATTGTTTAAATTTGCATGCAGTACATAAGTAATACTTACTAACATGCTTTCCATATTTGGCATAATTGTCACTGAGTTTATTCACATGCACTGTTGTAGTAATATTTGTTAATAAGATGGATATACTGTATGGTTTATACAGCACTGTACACTTTCACATGCAGTGTGCAAGTTACACTCTGCAAAAGGGTTTGGAGATATGAAGTGTCTACACAATTCTGTACTTCCATTGCCATAGTCGGAGACATCTGATGTAACTGATCCCCATATCTCAGTACCTGCATTACAAATATATGCAATTTCATTATAGATGACCACCTTCTCCTTCCACCCATCCCACTGCTGGCAGGATGGCTCTCTGAGCCAAACACCAGAACAACTGGTAATCCAGAAAATGCTTTGGAATACCACTGTGTGCCCATCTCCACCACCTCTTCAGTCTCACAGACCAGTCTGATAACAGTGGTCACCAAGGTTTATTAGAAACAGAAATAGATAAGTAGCACACTATTACTCTAGTAATAGTTAAACATATACAAAATCTGTGCTTATATTCATGAGAATTTAGCCATGTGTCTTTGCTGGACAGTGGCACAGGAAAATAACTTTCTTGGGTGGCGTAAGCTATGGAACCTTGCTGGCTAGGCTTATGTAGGCCCTTGGGCAGATAGCGTAGTACCTACCTATGAACCTATGAACCTATGTGGGTAAATCTATTGTGTATAGCCTGTTAGACACATACAGCAGCAGGCATTGATTAGTGTACCCAAAGGCATGCATGTACAAAACAATGTGACATACCACGGCTGCTTATCTGACTTTTCAAAAACAGACCTGATTCTTATCTTTATTAACTATAGTTAAGATGGACTCTCATTGGCACTCAGCATTACTTGATCAAAAGTACATATGTCAAACCTGTCCCTGTCCATGAGGGACATAGGTACTCCCCTGGGTGAATTTACAGTCTCCCACCCAATGGTCTAGGTAGCACTTGAATCAGGTCATTGAGGAGCAAAGCTTCATATGAATTGGGAGTTAATTCCAGAGAAGCGTCAATCTCTGGGAGAAATATCTGTCTCTCCAATGTGTTTAGTTAATGTCACAGGCTAGGTTGAGATCCCTGGAGTGAGTGCCTCTTGTCCCATTTGATTTGCAGATGGGCAGTATTTAATTAGAGCAGAGTCAGAGACTGCTCTGTAGGCCAGGCACAAGTCGCCTTTCAGCAGCCTGTAGAATACAGAGTACAGTGGCAGGGCTTTCAGTCTTTCCTTGTAGGTCATGTTTTAGAGGCCCTAAATGTTCTTGGTGAGAAACCTCTGTGGTCTCTCCAGCTGCTGCAGGTGTCTGGTGAGGTACATGCAAAAGGGAGCATTGTACTCTATTACTGGTCCGATGAGGATTACAGAGGAATTATAACATCCTTAGTCCTGGATGTAATACCCTTACTTATGAGATGCACAATGTAGAAGGCTTTCCTTACCACTGTGAAAACATAGATTCATAGGTGTGTACTAGTAGGATTACCCTGGCATAGTGCCACCTGACATTAGTTCCCAGTGCCTCTATCAAGTAGAGACACTGGAGTGATCCCCAGAGTGAATTTTCTATTTCCCATCCACTCATCAAGATTTCTCTTGAAGAGGGCCAGTGAGGTTCTCTGTTTGACATGTATGGGAAGTCTATTCCATAGCATGGGCAGTCTCTAGGTTATGAACCTGTCCTTCCAGAAAGTTCTGTTGATTGTAGTAATGAGGTCGAGGTCTCTGGAGCGTGTGGTGCGGAGGGATTGGGATTTCTTTAGATGTAGCATTTCTAACAGAGCTAAGTCAGACATGGTTTTGTAAGTCAAGCAGAGATTGCCTCTAAGTAGATGATATGAGGCAGAAAATAGTTGGAGTTTTTTGAGTCTGTCCATATAGGACAACTGTTTAAGGCCTAGGATCATCTTTGTGAGGTGCTTTTGCAGTCTCTTCAGTTGTTGCAAATGTCTAGTAAGGTGCATGCCAAATGGGGCACTGTACTCAATGACTGGCCTAATGAGGGAACAGAAGAGGGAGACAATGACCTCTTTCTTCCTGGATGCAAAACCCTTAGTAAAGAGATGTGCTGCATAGAAGGACTTTCTGACCACAGTGGCAATGTGGTGGTCAAAAGAGAGGTTGCTGTCAACCTGTGTTCCCAGATCTCTTATAATGCCTTCTGTGGTCAGTGGACTGCCATAGATGTGGTAATTCATGGGAACCAAGTTTTTCCCAAAGGGGATGATGACACATTTTTTGGCATTGAGCTTAAGGTCATGGTTCTGACACCAGTCGTTGGTCTCAGTGAGGCTTTTCTGCAGGATGTCAGCATCACTTGAGGAGTTAATAATAGCACCCAACTTGAAATCGTCTGTGAACTTTGTCAGCCAGAGTCCCTTCATGTTGGCCTGGACTTCAGAGAAGTAGATGCCAAACATGAGAGGACCCAAGACTGAACCCTGTGGAACTCTACTCATGACTGGACGGCAGTCTGACTTACAGTCAGCAACTTTCACACTGTGGGTTCTATCTCTGAGCCAGTTTGCAACCCACCTAGTGATATAGGGGTTGATGCCTAGCTTAGTGAGTTTTTCTATGATTCCTGAGTATGGAATGGTATCAGAGACCTTGGCCAGATCAAGGTATGAACCACCTTGCCTTCATCCATAGCTCTGGCGACTGACTCAAAGAAGTCGACCAGGTTGAGCAGGCATGATCTACCCTTCACAAAACTAAACTGTGTGGGATCCAGAGTTTGGAGATTTCCTATATCTTTGTTTATTAGGTCCATGATGATGTGTTCCATAGCTTTGCATATCAGACTCATCAGGCATAATCGAAGTTTAGATTGCTATCAACCTGTGTTTCCAAATCTTGCACCACTGGGTTGGAACTTAGGAGGTATTGTCAATATTGTAATTTGCAGAGATGTCCTCTTTGCCAAAGGGGATAATAATGCACTTTTTTGCATTTAGTTTTAGTCCATGGCTTTGGAATCAGTCATTTGTCTGTGTTAACCCCTTTTGTAATATGTTAACATTGTTTGGAGACTCAATGACTGTGCCCAGTTTGCAATCATCAGTAAACATGGTAAGCCACAGGCCACCTACTTTCACCTGGACTTCTAAGAAATAGATTCCAAACAGTAGAGGGCCCAGCACAAATCCTTGTAGTATGCCACTGGTAACTGGTCTACTAGTAAAGATGGAATCCCCAACTTTGACAGTATGCATTCTGTCGGTGGGCCAGTCAGCTATCCATCTAGTGATGTATGAGCTAATCCCCAGCTGGGAAATTTCTTAATGATACCTGAGTGGGAGATTGTGTCAAATGCATTGGATAAGTCAAGAAAGGCCGTATGTACTGTTTTGCCTTAATCCAAGGCTTTGATGACATTCTCGAAGAAGTTCACCAGGTTCAATAAGCATGATCTACCTTTAACGAAGCCAAACTATGTTGGGTCAAGAGTGTGAAGGTCGCCTATGTCCTTGTTAATAAGGTCCATGATGTTTCATTCCAAGGCTTTGCAGATAAGTCTGGTTAGGCTTATGAGTCTATAATTCCCCAAGGTTGGTAAATGGACCCCCTTTTTGCAAGATCATCGCTGTTGCTGTTCTCCACTCTGCTTGAACAAAGCCAGTGCTCAGGCTGAAGTTAAGCAGAGTGCCAAGTGGTTCCACTAAGTCTTGTTTTAGATTGTTTAGTAAGCAGCCTGGGATGTTATCTGGTCCGAAAGAGGGCATGTTTTCACCCTTGGAGAGTGTGAATATGACCTGCTCTTTGGAGATACTAGGTAAAGGACTGGTGTCAGGTATGCTTTGGGATATGGCTGGTGGGGACAAGGAGGTGAAGTCTGCACCAAATCTGTCAGCTAGCAGGTTGGCAATTTCCTCACATTCACTATAAGAGGTACCATCCACTGTAAATATGGCACATAACTGGGCATTCCCTTTTAGATTTCAGATGGAGGTAAAGAATGCCTTATGATTATCCTTAGCTAGGGATGCTAATTTAGCTTCATAACTAGCTTTCTAGGACTTTACAAAATATGATTTGCTTGTTCATGCTGTGGAGGGTATTCTTCTGCTGACTAAGTACCCTCTTGCTCTTATACGTCAGTTTCTTCCTTTTGTTATATAACCTATTTATACTTGAAATCCACCAGGGTGGCCTGTTTTTTCTGGAGGACCAGGTTTTGATCCAAGCAGGTACAGTTGAGTCTATACAGTTGTTTGGGTGTTATATGCAGGGCTTTTGCATGCTGTAGTTTGTTTTGGAGAAATTTTTCAGGGTTTTTTTTTTTTTGCTCCTGTGGGGGTGTCAGGTCTAATTGCTACTTTGAATGAGACAGCTATATGGTCTGACCTTACCAGGGTGAGCAACACACAGGGAGTAGTGCAGTGACCCCCCCCCCCCGCATGTTGGTGAGTACTAAGTCTAGGACATTTTGAGCACCTTGTGGGGGTGCAGACAATCTGTTCTAGGGTATTTGTATTGAGAAAGTCCAGAAACTTAAGGGCGAGCATGTTTGTGCTTACGTATATCTCCCAGTCGATGGAAGGATAGTTGAAATGTTATATGACCAAAGTGTTTGGTTGTATAGTGTGTGACTCTAGTAAGTCCAGGTAGGCAGTGTGCTTCTCTTGGTTCATGGTTGGGGACCTGTAGCAAGCAATAACATAGTAGGGTATTTTAACTATAGCTAGCTGGACCTGGAGTAGCTCGAGTCATACTGTTTAACCACTCTTAAGGTGTATTTGGTTTTAGTGAAGATGGATACACCTCCACCTTTGTTTTTTTCACACTCATTTTGGGGTCTGAATATGTGGAAGGGGTGTACTCTGTGCCTTTGAATCATTTGTCAGTGAGTGCACAGACATCAGCATCTTCCAAGGTGAGGAGTGCTTCCATGGAGTGCAGTTTCCTGTTTAGTCTCCTAGCATTAAGCAGCATAACCCTGTGGATTTTTTATGATGGAAATTTTGTTGTTTTGTCATTGCCTAAAAAAGGCACTGTGTGGGAGTCAAGCATCTTTGCCAGTATCTGAAAGCCTAGTAGAGACAGGTGAAGACCATCTCTGGCAAATTAGCATGGTCTATCAACCTTATATTTCCAGGATGACAGATACTAGATCCACCCTGGATTGACACCAGAAGCTAAGCCAATTGTTGAATCAACTTTTGTCTATATTGTGGCATCATCCTGGGTGAAGGTACAATGCTGCTTAGGGCTAGGGCCATACCTGCCTGGGACACATGATCTGAGAGTTTGGTCATGTCTCTCTGCATATATTCCGGAGAGGTACATCTCAAGTTATTCACCCCAACATGTACTATGACAGAGTCATAACAGTAATTGTTGTTAAGTAACTTGTGTATGTGCATGATTTGATGGATCCTGGCACCTGACAGGCAGCTGACCATGACCATGACCTTCTCCTTGTCCAGCCTGATGAGGGGGACATTTGTTTGTCTCACTATGAAGTCACCTATGACCAGGACATTTGGTTTTGAGGTGTTTCGCCTTACTGTCTTATTTGCTGTCACACTGATGTGTGGGTTGTTATGTGTAGTGGATTCTATTTGCTTTGCAGTGTGTGCAAGTGGTTTGTGGTTGGGAGGTCTCTGATCTTTTGGTAGGTTTCTACTGAGTACCTCTGTGTATGTGGGTTTATGTGTTATGACCTTGTTTTGTGTGAGCAGTAAGGTGTATGTGCTGACAACGTTTGATTTCCGGTTTGTTGTTACATGAGGGAATTGATTCCAAATTCATAGTGTAATTACATCTCTCACATATTGTATTTGTTTGTTTTAGGAGTAAGTAGTTGTCAGTATACATAATGCAATTACTACATTGTCTCAGGATGCCCACGTCAATCAGGCTGGCTGAAGAAATGGTTGGAAGCTGACCATCCATTATGGCAGGTTTTTATAGTAACTGCTGTTGGGGAGTGGGCTAGTCTGACCAGATTTTGCTGTAGGATTAACATTTCCTGCAATGCAGCAAGGAAGCTTGGGAGGGTTGACTAACAGATGTACAGGAGAAAATGTTCCTTCAAGACATTTGCATCTATACAGGACACCAAGGAACTTCATTACACTATGCGCAGCTACGCGCAAATGCAAGTCTTAAATATAGGTGAAATTAAACACTTTTAGGCCAAACTGCTAATGGAAAAGCACACAATGAGCTTTCTTCCAATAATCTCCGACACAGATGAGGCTCAGACTACACACTTCTGGCACAAGGGTGCAGGCAGGGCCCTCATAATGTAAACTGGTTGGAACAGTGCTCAGGTGTAGCAATACAGTCTATATTCAGCAGATCTGAATCTAGCCTATGCTATGTACTAGCTACTTAAAGCAACAGAACAGTTTTTTTAATGTGCAGAAAAATACAGTAAAAATAAGTAAAATGATAAAATACAGTCAGCAAAGTGCAAAAAAAAAATACCACTCAAAAAGTACTTATTTTTTTATTTTAGCAATGGATGCTTTGGATTTTGTAGAATCTCTCCAGACCTCTGGCAAAAGTTGCCAAACACCCAGCAGTCCTAGTTAGATGACCTGCAGTGGTACTGCCCTCTGCACAAACTGGCAACTCATTGAGCAGTTGTAAACAGTGGAAGACTATGGAGAGTGTTTCCTATAGAGGATTTTAAACTGGAGAGGATTCCACCAGTAGTTTCTAACTCGGATGAGTTGAATTCAGCTCAGCTCCCAAAATAACCCTCAATGTAAAATGAACTGGTTTTGAGCTCAAGTGCATTAACAAATGCTTTACAACAAAGTCAGAATTCCTGCAATATCGGGAATCCTTGGAAATAAGTGCAATAACCCTGACAAGTGTTAAAAAAATACAGAAAAAGTGCACAACACAAGAGAACGACAACACAGAAAAAACTTTGCAAAACTTAGAAATATTTTGGCAGATTCAGGAGAACTTTGGCAAACTCAAAACAGCTTTTCCAGTACCAGAGGAGGTTAGGAAATATTAGAATGCTGTCAAAACAACCTAAGAGCAGTACAGTAGAAAACAGATGGCATTTCTTTAAAGGTTCAGACTGAAAAACGGGGATAAATTCAACCAAATCAATAAATGTAGCACAGAAGTGTTAAATAGCACTGAAACAGTTAGAGCAAATGCAACTTTGAAGGTCTAGATGGCTTTAGAAACAATACTAGCCTTTTAGTCACAGGTCTCCAAGCCAGGCATAAGAAAACTATGAATAAATGAGCACAATCTCACAAAAGTGTAATTCTTATATACCAGTAGGATGAAATACTTTTACACAGTTAATTCCTCAGGCCAATCAGATACCGTTGTTCCAAAATTGGCATTTGTAATATTAAAGCTATTTTTATTACCTGCATACCTATCCCTTCAACATGTTTTTACAATATGTTTCTTATTGTGTGACTTATTTTATACACAGCCTCTTTTCATTAAAATTATAAATTTCTTCTCAGCTATTACAGTAACAAATACCTTCTAGCTCTGTCTGAAATTGGCCCCCCACAAACAATTTTTTAGGACCATGCATGACTTCATGTGGTCTTTGATTTACCTTCCTGATTTTTTTAAATTATATTTCTTGTTTAATACAGCAACATTTGTTAGTGTGATTTAAAATTGTACCTTTGAACATTTTTCCAGTAAGTAGTGAAGCAAAATGTATAAACCAATAATGACAAAAGACACATTTCAACCATAAAAGGTCACTCAAACTCATGTCATAACTCATTAATATCCATATTCAGTTATGTCCATGTTTTCTGTCTTTTTTTTCAGCTTTGCAGCACTCGTTATTGTGAATGCCGATATTTCAATAGGGAGTCAGCAAAAATGGCTTTGCATAAATGTGCACCATGTGAAACATAAAAAACTAGAAAACTATGAAACTGTAATGACTGACACTGACTGACTGTAATCCTCAGTGATTTACCAAAAAGAAAAAAAAAATAATAGAGGTTTAGCAGTTGGTGTGGAGGATTAAAGCTTTTGCCTCTGGGTAGCTGAGGTTCAGGGTTTGACTTTGAGTAAGTTAATTAAGCAGTGCCGTCAACCTGGGACATTTCTCACACACACGCGCGTGCACACACACACACACACACACACACACACACACACACACACACACACACACACACACACTCACTCTACTGCACCAGGTCTGGGGTTACTCACACTTGCAGCAGTAATGTATCTCATGGAAACAGCTGTACAAAGATACCAGGACTGGGAAAAAGGTGTACCTTACAACACAAACAACAGAAAAAGATACTGTGCACTCCTGTCAGAAAGAATATGGTCTGACCTTACTTGCATCTCCTGCACATACTCTGCATTGTATCACCTGTTAACAGTAATGGCTGCAGTTAGAAGTAACATCCATTTGTACCTTCTATCTTCAATCTTCACTAATCTGCTTTACAGCAAAAGAATCTTACTGCCACTCACTGCTGAAAGAATTAAAAACATTGGAACAATTCCTGGAAGTTTATAATTGGCTTTGTATCTGCAATCTTATTTACTAAGACACAGAGCCAGTGAAAAACTTTAGGCTAAGCAGAGCCCAGCTGGAAAACTGGTTCAACAGCTGAGCAAGAAAATAATTTTTTCAATAAGCCAGGAAGGAAAATTTTGTTCTGACTTTATTTTTAAATAATGCTGTATTACTGAGCCACCCAGCCAGCACCCGGCCCAAGGCAGCTGCCTGAGTTGGCTTGAGGTAGATATGGCCATGTCAATAGTGAAGGGTCAATGAGAGGTGTAACAAGCAAATTTCATCTTGTACTCACAAGATCTTCATGATACCCCCCTCCCGGACACCTATAACTTAAAAATGGACACATCTCTCAAAGTGCTGCCCCTCCAAGCACTTAATAAATGTAAGTAAAATGTTCAGCTGCCCTCCCCTAAAACTATTAACAATATTATTTTTAGATTAGCAGTATTGCATTGGTTGTTAAAGGCATTCATTTAGACAGTTGTAGACATAATATGACTCAAAAGACATGTTGATAAGATGCTCATAAAAAAATGTACTCAGCAGAGTATAAAGAGTATGCTTGGCTACACGCTTGGGGTTAACCATATGTCAGCCCAGATACATCCAGCATGCCACCTGTGCAGTACATAGCAATGGTACATTAAACAATCTGCTGTCACATTTTATGTTATGTAGAAGTCTCACATAGGCAGTGCACATATTCAGTAATGTAGACTGTGTCAGTTTTATTCACACGGATAACTGTGAATAATGGTAGACTACAGGTGTAGTTATACAGCATAAAAACACTCTTTAATGGAAACAGAGTGACCTTTATTTCTATAGCCAGCGTTCCTAATGCTGCTGTCTTGTCTTGTACCATATTCTTATACAGCATGTGTTATGATGAGGCAACAGAATGAACTACAGTAGACATCTATAGTCCTCTTGTATACTTGTGTATATTTTCAGATATCAGTTATGCCATGCCTGTTGCAGCCCCATTCAGACATGTGTGCCATGGTGCTGTGTTATACACCCTGTGTGCATCTGGTTCTGTGGTATGCAAGCTTCTGGTTCCGTGCTATGCAAGCATCTAGTTACATGCTATGTGATCACACTGATGAGCCAGCATGGGTGCTGTGTGAGGGGTTCCACTGTAGCAGTGTTAAGCCAACAACTGTTTAAACATTAGAAAGTCAGGAGTATGCCACTGCATTTTCTCCTATTATGCTGAAGTGAACAGAAGTAATCCAGAGGGCTTGAGTGAAGTCTAGTATCCCACCTATGACCCAGAGGATGACAGGACTAGCAAGGAACAAAGTACAAAGGGTTAGTTAAGACAAAATTAGCTTAGCTAGCAAATTCAGGAGACTCGCTCTCTCTAATACCCTCCCTGGGGCAGGAATAAAGACACCTTGGTGAAGTTTTCCAGTAGTCTATTCGGTTAAGTAGAAATTGCCAGTAATTTCCAAAATGTCAAAGCCAAACTGATACAAAGGAATGTAAAACAAGATTTGAAAGAAAACGTTTTCATTCTCCTTTACCTGCTTTATACAATTCAAGATCAGCAAGGAGCTTGACCCTACCTCAGCAGTCAGTGTATGCTTGGCAGATAAACTTGTTCCCTATAGGACGCCAGTTTATCAATGCAGAAGGACTGGAAAATAGGCATAAGCTGCATTTTGCCAGAGCTATAAAAGAAATGCTAGAAAACGAATAGGACAAATTGTCAGTACGCAGTAGAAATGAACATGAATTACAGAGATGGTGATGGTGCAAACCAGCTCAGGGCATACATCATCAGAGCCAAGCATGTTCAGATCACATACCTCTCAACCGTACCAAATTCCTTGGTATTTACTGGTTTTGAGTTCAATATAGTGGGATGCCACGAATTCCCGAGTGGCCCCTTTAATTTCTGAATTTCTCCCTTTGCTCAAAGTGTACATTTTCCTTACTTCTGCACCCCGCCCCTTACTTTTTTTACTGTACCAGTTTTGACAGTCCCAGAATTGCTTTGCACTTGTAAATGACACGGTATAGGGAAAAATGACTGCTGAACTGGCATTACATTTACTTGTACTGTGATGGGGGGGCTTTGAACTGCATGTGCTTGGTTTGTGACTGTAGTACATTTTTTAAAATCATTAATATCGGTTCTGCGATTTTTTTTTCGTAGGTGCACGCCAAAAAGAATCACAGGCCTAAAGCAGATGCCCTATGCTGACTGTCTGAAAAAACTCCAGCTATACTCTGTGGCATATCGTCTACTCAGAGGCGCTCTCTGTTTAACATACAAGGACATGTCAAACCCAGAGCTGTTGGACATGCTCCACTTAAAGAAATCCCAATCCCTCAGTACCACATGCCTCAGGGATCTAAACCTTGTCATTACAATGAAAAAAACATGCTGGAGGGATAGGTTCCTGACCCAGAGACTCCCCAGACTCTGGAATACATTGCCCATACATGTCAAGCACAGCGCCTCCTTGGCCTTCTTCAAAAGGAACCTTGACAATTGGATGGGAGATAGGAAATTCACCCCTGGGATCAGGTCAGTTGCCCTGCTAGACAGGGGTCCAGGGAAGTAAATATTGTGGGAAGAAATATCCAGGGAATTGTTATGGCTAGGCTTGTATAGGCCCTAGGGCCGATAGCCTAGTACCAACCTATGAACCTATAATATCTTCAGAGTGTTACACTTTGTCATTTACATTTTCCTGACATTTTGAAAAGCTAATGTGATTTTGCAACACAGTTATCTCTTTAGAGTCCAGAGGGATGACACTCTACACTGACTGGAACACTGATTACTGAAAGGTCTTGCATGTATTCACTGCAACTGAAAGGATTATAGAGAGGAAGACGTGTGACTGAGTGAAGCTACAGCACTCTGGATTGAGTCTAGACATGTTTTGCATATGCAGTTTCTATTTAGCTGTGACAAATGTGCATTATTAATGCAACCAGGACCGAATTCTTTCAGAATTCGTCAAATGATGTCAATGCAGTAAAAAGATGTGTGTCAATAAAGTGGATATTATTTTCTGTGGCTTTAGTAACTTAACAACTTGCATAGTAAGAAAACATGGCAATCAGTTAACACATGCATTTTTGTCAACAATGCAGTAATTTATGGTCATTGTGAGCCTGCTTTTGCCCAATGTATAAGAAGTAAATAGACTAACATACTGAATGATAAAGTGGTGAAATTACAATGCAGGCATTCATTTTCGTTGGCTTTATTTATTTTTTGATGCCATAACTTTTGAGTAATGAAAGCATCAATGATGGAATCCATCTGTCGGCACGACAACGTACAAAAAATGCACCACCTAAACTGTAGGTGAAAATACTTTATTAAGTTGAACGCTTTTACCTATCAAAGTAAAGCATACCTGTCAATCTATCAAAGCAAGAAATCTGGATAAAGCCAAAAATTATAGTGAAGTGGGACAAAGGCCCAAAAATAGGGACATATTTTAAATATTGCTCCTGTAAACTCAGATAGTTGCTAGAAAAACAGATTTTGCATTATTATGTATTTTCTGAGGGATTTGAAGCCTAACATTCAAATGTCTGCCATTATTTATTATTTAAGCAGTAACCGATGACATGGTGTGGTATATTGAAGATTTACTCATGGTTGGCATGGTTTAATCACAAGGGCGAAGCCCGAGTGATGAAATAAAGCCAACCATGGGTAAATCTTCAATATACCACAACCACGGACTCGGTTATTGCTATTATACAATTACATTATTTAAGAAAAAAATACTTACTTTTATTAAATATTGGGCTGGATTTACGAAGGCTTGCATGGAGTCTAAGATTAGTGTAAGACGGCAGACAGCCAATATGTCTGCCGAGTGATCCAGCAACAGCCGGTAGGGGCGGGCATGAGAGCTTCTAAAGCTACTCTTGCACGGACAGTGTTATGTTATGCAAATTACCTCATTTGCTGCTGAAAGCTATGCAAATGAGGTAAATTTGTGATCCAGGAAACACTAACCTGTCCGTGGAAGAGTAGTGTTATTTGTAGAAATGTACTCCGTTGGTAACGGAGTACCATTCTGCAAATAGCTAAACGGAGCTATGACAGCTCCAAATAAAGGATGCATCCAGTTGAAGAAGCATGCCAATGGCCAAATATAAGGCCATTGGCATTTTTATAGGTTGAAAATTAATAAAAATTATTTTTTATTTTTTTTTTCCCATGTCAAACCCTGAGCTGTTGGACATCATATGTTTAAGCATAGCGCAGCACCGCGCAAACGTGCGGCACTTTAAAGACCAGAAAATAATTAAAAATAGCCAAAAATAGGCATGTTTAATAAAAATATTATTCTGCCATGCAGGTGAATGGCAGGCTGAAGACAACATGGCTACTGAGTAGTGGTTGCTAAGGGAGGAAACTCAGTTTGAGAGATGTAACCAAGCATTAGTAGGCAATCCTATGCAAATGAGGATAAGCATAGTGAATCCCAATGTTCCCTGGTATGTGAGCCATGTCCCTAGAGTGTAAGTGTAGGAGTAGGTGAGTAGTAGAGTAGAAGATAGGTGACATCATGATGGGGTATGTCTGAAAGAATGTAAGCTTATTGGAACAGAATGGCTTGTGTTTGCCATGAGTTGCTCAGTATTGCAAGAGGCGTGTCTACAGTTGTCCTAGCTGAAACCCGGAAACCAAAGGTGTATGCCGTGGATATATCTGAAATTTTTTGCAAAGGTGCTTACACCGTGTGCGCGCGTGTGCGTGCCTGTAAAACTGTGTAAGCCTGTGTGCATGTGTGTGCACCCGTCTAAGCCTGTGTAAGCCTGTGTGCGTGGATGTGCACTCATGTGCACGTGTTTGCACTTGTTTGCGCGGCGCTGCCCCTTGTGGAAACAGAAAGGGAAAAGGAAGGTAAAGAAGTAGTAGGAAGTTAACCAAGGAGAACTAGCAGAGCTGCCAGGTGAAATATATCAGAATCAGCCAATTGCACAGGCAGTAGACTAGCCCAGCCCAGCACTTTAAACTGTGAAAACAGCAGTCTGCCCTGTTTTTTCCCAAGAACTTTGCAACACTGCAGTATACAAAGAGTGAAAACTTAAAAAGCTTAAGTCAGACAAAATGTTAGGGGCTGCTATTGCTATCATAAACCAACATGTGCAAGATGCTGAGGGTGGTGATGTTGTGAATGCTGCTGAGCAACCTACAGTGAGGAGACGGAGAAGAGTGTACAGACCCAGGGTAACCTACCAGGGACTACATGAGCTGGAGATAGTGGAGCACTATAGAGTGGACAGAGACCTCCTGCAGCAAATTGTTGAGCTGTGCCAGCCATGCCTCACACAGAGAACCAACAGAGGGGAACCCATCCCAGTTGATACCAAGGTATGTGTTGACCTACGAATACTAGCTACAGGTACCTTCCAGAGACCAATTGGTGATATGTTGGGGGTTTCACAGGCATCAGCATCCAGGGTACTACACCAGTTCCTGGATGCCATGTTAGCACATGTTGGTGAGCACGTATATTTCCCTAATTCCAGTGAGGCATTGGCCAGCAATATGCGTCTTTTCCACCAAATAGCAGAATACCCTGAGGTAGTGGGTGTAATAGACTGCACGCACATACACTTCAAAGCACCACCCGGTGAGCAGGGTAGGGACTACATCAACCGCAAGGGCTTCCCTTCCATCAACTGCCAGGTCGTGTGCAATGCCCAGGGCATAATAATGAATGTGTGTGCTGGTTGCCCTGGAAGCTATCATGATTCCCACATCTGGCAACTGACGCAGCTGTACCAGAGATTTGCCAGTGGGGACATCCCTGGCGATCACCTAGTGGGGGATACCGGATACGCACTGGAGCCGTGGCTGATGACACCCATCAGAAATGCACACACACCCGAACAAGAACTCCATAATGAGACACACTCACAAACAAGAAACATTATTGAGTGTGTGTTTGGGATGCTCAAGTCACGGTTCCAGTGCCTGGACACATCTGGTGAAGCCTTGCAGTACTCACCAACTACATGTACCCAAATTTTCATGGTATGTGCCATGCTACACAATATGATCCTGTGAAAACAGCTGCAGCAGGAACAGCATGGGGCAGGGCCAAACAGCCCCCCACCATTGCCAAGGCCTGCACAGGCACAGCGTGACTTGGAGGAGGAGCAACCTGAGCCTGACCCAGTAGGCAGAAGGAGGTGCGCCCAGTATGCCTTGGCCTTGGCAAAGAGGCAATGCATAGCACATACAGTGACTCAGTAGGAACCCTGAAAATGACACCTCTCTCTGACTTGCACATACAATAAAAGGGTTGCCTAACTTGACACTACCTGTTTTCAAACATGTATAGGGAGTGTACTATGTGCATCCAACATAGGCAGCCCTGCAGCATCACCTGAGGCATGATTGCCCTATTTTAAGCAATATAAAGCAATGTTAAGCACATTTTAACACTATTTAGCATATTTAAGTACAATTGCATGGAGCTGTGCACCGCGCAAACTAGTGCAATGTTGGACAATGTTGGGCAATGTTGGGCAATGTCGGGCAATGTTGGGCAATGTCGGGCAAAGTCAGTAAACACGCTCACACCTGCTTTACTGTTCCTTAACTAGTCAGGTCTGCCCAGCAGGAAAATAAAAAGCAGTGATAGGGCTCGAACTCAGGATACTGTGCACTATAGTCACAGTACTGAACCACTAAGCCATGACAGCATTTCACTAGCACAGACACAGCAGGACAATTGTAGACTAATGCAAACAGAAACAAATGCTGTATCATGCCCACTGAAGAGGCATATGAGTAACTTCCCCCCAGGCCTATGCAGATAGATAACAGCAGGCCAGGCAGTGTGATGTGAGTTGGATAGGCTATGAAGTCACAAACTAATATACGTGAAATTGGAAGCTAAGATCTGTAGTACAGTAGTATGCCTCAAGCCAGTACAATAGGCAACAGTACAGACTGAAATGAAGTACCTGACATAGCAGTGCAGGCCTAACAAATGTGTATAAGTGTCAGGTGAACCCCTCATCCTATGTACACCCACAGTAACAATCAGGTGTGCCCCCCCCCGAGTAGAAATGTAGAAATAATAGCTGTCCCCCCATATGTAGAAATATTGATAAGTCTGTGCAAAGTGACTCATGGAAGCCCTGCAGGCACAGCGTGATTCCTGTCGATGTACAACACAAAGGTGAGCCCTGAAGTAAAAACCAAAATTATTTTTCACACACATATAGTATATATGTCCATACTGGGCATGCTCACACACTTAAACATATTTAGCAAATTTCAGTCAGCAACATACTGAAAGGTCATACTGGGCATGCTCACACACTTAAATAAACGAAGCAAATGTCAGTCAACAACATACTGAAAGGTCATACTGGGCATGCTCACACACTTAGGCCATGTCTGAGTACAGCAGTGGGCCACACATATCTGGCAGTTGCAGTTCTTACCCCAGAAACTTGTCACTATTCACCAATCCTGCCTTGCGCACACAGTTGTAATATATTGGACTCCTGTCATAATCAAACTATGTACTACAAGTACTTAAGTTGTTCAAAGAAAGTGAAAATTCAAAGAAGATCAATAAATCTCCAATCAGTATAATCAATAAACAGTGATTATCCTAACATTATCCAATCCATGTTCTGGCAAAAATATTGTCAAAGAGTCCATAGAGAACCATGAAGCTTTCTTTCGCTATGTCATAAATATCAATGTAAACTCATATATGTTCTGAGTCAGTGTAAACTGTAAATGAATACATGTACATGACTGAATTGCCAACATCTTGTCAGATAGGTTCATACATATTTACCCCCTCTCACTGACAAAAGGGCTCATTATCATACCTGGTGATTGTGAAAACCCAGAAATCACATATACAATGGTTAAACAGCTCTATCCAAACCTAAAAACACGGCGTCTATGGGATGACATGGTTTCCCTGGTTGTGTCATATGTGAACTCCAAAACAAACAGACCCTGCACCTGAACAGTCTGTTGAGACTCACCCTCAGTACAGGATATAAAACTGTTGAATGTGTTACAGCAACATTTGGCACACTCCACAAGTGTTGGTGCACAACAGACCATGGGAACTATTGTCTTATAAGCCTATTAAGCCTGATCTGCAAGGCCATGGAGTCCACCATGATGGAACTCATAAACAAAGC
Organism: Protopterus annectens; assembly: GCF_019279795.1. NCBI lineage: Eukaryota > Metazoa > Chordata > Ceratodontiformes > Protopteridae > Protopterus > Protopterus annectens. The sequence continues at coordinate 162,608,751 of NC_056741.1, forward strand.
TATTGTGAGCCTACAAACACCCAACCCTACCAATTTGGTTTGGTCAGGGGCAGATCATGGTTCCCAAACCTGCTAGACTGTTTTCAAGGCAGTCACCCAGGACATACATCAATGAAATGAGCTACACACGTCCCACATAGACCTTGAAAAGCCCTTTTCCAACATCACAGACACATGTTGCATCCACAAAATCAACAACAAGTGCATAAATCTGTATGTCATCTGACGGATTGCCAACTGGGGCATAGATAGATCCCACAAGGTAAGAATTGTGGTCTCCTGTTCAAGCTGGTAACAACTGCTGTCCCCCATGGCTCAGTCCTGGGACCCCCCTGTCTGGTTTATACTTTTCAGAAATACAGTCAAACACATGAGGGCTATGTTTAGCAAAGTTTGTGGATGACTGCAAAAAAGTTGTCATAATCGATATGTGGGACAACAGAGACATCCTTAAGAAGGGTCTCAGTCAGGCATATGTGGTGTCAAAATTATGGCCTCGAGCTACAGTCATACAAATACCACATAGGTGCCAACACCCTAAATATGGAGGTGATAATAAGGGATCTATGAACACATGTGGATAGTCATCTCTACTTCCAGAAACACATTCACAACGTGGTTAGAAAATCGTGCTATGTGTTCCCACAAACTGCCAAGGTCTTTGCATGTAGGTCAAAGGAGGTTCCCTCTACTCATCAGTCATCAGACCCATCAGAGAGTACCATAACACACTTGCGATGAATCTGACTAGGCACCTTCAGCAGCTGGAAAGACCACTGAAGTACCTCAACAAGAGGATTACTGGCCTCAAACAGTTGCCCCATGCAACAAGACTGAATTTAACTCAATCTGTACTCTGTTGCATACTGTCTACTCAGGAGATCTCTGCCCAACAGACAGGTCCATGTCCAGTGCAGAACTGATGTACATGCGCTATCTGAAGTAAACCCAAGCTCACTGTACCACATGCTCTAGGGATATCATAATCACAACGTTAAATAGAACATGTTGGAGGGATACATTACTAACTCACAGACTTCCCTTGCTTTGGAACAGGCTCCCAACTGACATTAAGCCGCGACCCTCCGTGACACTCTTCCAGAGGAGCCTTGATGAGTGTATGTGAAACTGAACTGTCACACCATGGATCATTTCATCAGTTCTACTACACAGAGGCCTAGGGAACTAACTCCATGGGTGGTGATAGCTGCACACTCTGGCCATACTAATATATGCCTTCAGGCAGATAGCCTATTACCTACCTATGTACTTATATATATATATATATATATATATATATATATATGTAGGGGGAACACAGTATAATAAGCCAAAGATGGATGGGCAGAGATGTGTGTAAGAGGGTGACCATGACAAGGAGCCATCCAGGACTGTCCCACCCAGCACACATCCCAATGGCATGAAAGACATGAGGTGCACATCTTTCGCACTGTACATAACAGCCACCAGTATCTGTAAGCATTACAGTGTATGTGGTCCATGTGCCTGCTGTACAACATGACTGTACAATGAAGTACACATCTACTATCTGTAGACATGTACCTGTCACATAGGTTCATAGGTATGTAGTAGACTATCTCCATGAAGGCATATATCAGCCTACGCAAGTTGTGCAGCTTTCAACACACCCTTGGGTAGTCTCCCAAGGCCTAGTTCTAATAGTTAGTACCCTAAGCCCCTTTCTAGTGGGGTTGCTGATGTGATGCCTGGCATGAATTGTCTGTTTCCCATCCACTCATCAAGGTTCCAATTGAAGAATGTCAGCAAGGGGTTCTGTCTGATGTACATTGGGACTCTGTTCCACAGTAAGGCAAGTGTCTGGGATGGTACTTTATCCTACCAGCATGTTGTATTCATCGTTCTGATGAGGTTCATATCACTGGAATGTGTAGGGTGACTCAATGTTGTTATCTGTAGATGGAACATGTTCAACAGTTATGTGTTGGACATGGCTCTGTATGTTAGGCAGAGTGTGCCTCTGAGTAGGTGGCACGCAACGAAGAACAGATTTAGTTTTATCAGTTGTGTTGCATAACACAACTGTTTGAGGCCAGTAATCCTCTTTGTGAGGTACCTATGTGGTCTCTACAGCTGCTGGATATGCTAAGTCGAGTACATTCAAAATGGTGCACTGTACTCAATGATGGGTCTGATGATGTAAGAGTAGAATGCCAACACTACCTCTTTGGATCCTGATGCAAACCCTTTGTTGATGAGGTGGGCCACATAGGATCCCCCAATCACTTTGGCAACATGGTTGTCAAAGGAAAGATGACTATCTACTTGTGTCCCCAGATCCCTTATCACCTTGTCATTTTTAAGGGGATAACACCTATGTGGTAGTTTGTGGGTATTTTGTTTTCAACAAAGAGGATCACTATACATTCCTCCACAGTGAGCTTGAGGCCATGATTCTGACATCACATATCTGTCTCATAGAGTCCCTTCTGGAGAATATGTCTGTCTTCCGGGGAATCTATTATGGAAAACACTTTACAGTTCCCAGCAAACTTAGTCAACCATAACGCTCCTGTGTTGGCATGTACATTTGAGAAGTCTATACCAAACAGGAGGGACCCCAGGACTGAACCCTGGGGGACACCAGTCATTACCGGTGTAGAGTCTGACATGTAGCCAGCAACTCTTAATGTGTGGGATCTATCTGTGAACCAGTTTGCAATCCATCTTGTGATGTATGGATTCATGGCCAGGTTGGTGAGTTCATCTATGATACCTGACTGGGGAATGGTGTCAAAGGCCTTAGCGAGGTATAGGTAGGCTGTTTTGAGCTCATTTCAATCATCTGTAGCCTAAGTAACTGTCAAAGAAATCCTCCCAGTTCAGGAGGCATGGTCTGCATTTGACGAAACCAAACTTGGTGTGCTCAACTGTGTGAAGGTTCCCAATCTCTGTATTGTTGACTTCCATTATGATTGGCTCCATTGCCTTGCAGAACACACTCATCAGGCTCATAGAGCATGAATGCCAAGGGGTTTTTGTGGCCCCACCCCAGTGGAGTGTGAAGAATGTTGCTGTGCAACATTCTATGGGTACATATCCTGTAGAGAGCATGTACAGAGAGGTGTAGGTATCCTTGATGAATATGGATACATCCTCACCCTATGTGCTATGATTTAGGTTCTGATGCTGGAAGGTATGGAATGAGTAGTATCCTGGTAGTGCTGGTGTGCTGTCTGGAGCCTTGAACTAGGTTTTTGTTACTGCACAGATATCAATATTCTCCATACTGAGAAGTGCCTCGAGTGTGTGCATCTGGAGGCTGAGACTTCTGGCAATGAGTAGCATTTAACTCACTTTGAGGTTATTTGTGTTGGTTACGGGGTTTGGTTTGTCCTGCATGACCAGTGTTTCACACCTGAAGTCAGCACCTCATTGGTCCCATCTGACCATATGCTAATTACCCTACATATCCACATTTTGGACCCACACCCCCATTAAGGAAACCATGTTAAAAAATGTCTCCAAAGCCAACTTCATGCTTCTTAAGACAGAAGTGCTGAACTACAGGACACCCCTGCAGATGGACAATACAGTTATGACTACTGAATCCTTCACAATTGCACTTTATAAACACTTACATGACTGCATGCATCGTGCTATCCCAAACAGAACCAAGACGCTATCCTGCAAGAAAAGAAAGCCAATCTGGTGTTCCCCTGCTATAAATAAACTGCACAACAGAAGGAAGAAACTGTTGCAAAAGAGGGTAAAATCCCATGAGGGGAGGAGCTCCATGGTCAACATCAGTAAGAAGCTGTGATCCCTGATAAAATCCTGCAAAGCTAGTTATGAAAACAAAATCGACACTGATTTTAAAGACAACCACAAATCATTCTATAGCTATGTCAAGAATCTCAATGGCAACACTCAGATCTGCTCTGAGTTACAGCACAATGGCACTAAATATACAGACCCAACTGATATTGCCAACATCCTGGCAGATAGGATCAGTGCTAACTTTACCCCCCTCTCACCCATGAAAGAGCACATCTCTATAACGGAAGACTGCAAAGTTGCTGTCATCACGGCTACACAGGTAAAAACACTCTCCAAAGCCATGGAACACAGCATCCATGGGACCCGATAACATCCCAGGCTGTGTTCTACACAAACTGCAGAACGAACAGGCACCACACCTATGTACCATGTTCAGTCATAGCCTCACCTCAGGCTTTGTGCCTGCAGAATGGCACACAGCAATGGTTATCCCACTACACAAGGGGGGAGCCACCACGGACCCCAGGAACTAGCACCCCGTTAGCCTGATGAGCCTGCTCTGCAAGGCCATGGAATGTATCATCATATAACTTATAAAAAAAGACATTGGTAATCTTCAAACTCTGGACCACAACCATGTTGGGTTTGTAAAAGGCAGATCATGTCTCCTAAACCTGATAGACGTCATTGAAGCAGTCACCAGAACTGTAGACAAGGGTAAGGTGGTTCACACAGCCTATGTAGATCTTGCCACGGCTTTTAACACCATTCACCACTCTGGAATTATAGATAAACCCACTAAACTAGGTATAAATTGCTATGTCACAAGATGGGTTGCCAACTGGCTCACTGACAGAACACACGCTGTTAAAGTAGCAGACTCCAAGTACAACATTGGACCAGTGACAAGTGCAGTACCACATGGTTCAGTCCTGGGTTCTGTCCTGTTTGGTATCTACTTTCCTGAAGTAAACTTTAACATGGAAAGTCTGTGGCTAATGAAGTTTCCAGATGACTGCAAACTAGGACATCTAAACTAAAGATGTGGACATCCTACAAAAGGGCCTCACTGAGACAGATGCCTGGTGTCAAAGCCATGGCCTCAAGCTCAATGCCAAAAAGTGCATTGTCATCCCCTTTGGTAAAAACTCTGTAGCCATGAACTACAATATAGGTGGTAGTATACTTAACACTGAAAGTGTGATAAGAGACCTTGGGTCACAGGTGGACAGTGGACACACCTGTGATAATCACATCCCCACAGTAGTCAGGAAATCCTTCTACGTGGCACACCTCATCACAAAAGGTGTCTCATGCAGAATAGAAGAGGACATTGTTCCCCTCTACTCAACACTCACTAGATCCATAATAGAGTACAACGCCCCTTTTGCTATGTACCTCACAAGACCTCTACAACAACTGGAAAGCCTGCAGAAATACCTCACAAAAAGCATTAGCAGCCTGAAACACATGCCATACACAAACCGTCTCAAAATGCTCCAGCTGTACTCTCTTGCATATCGCCTACTCAGAGGTGATCTCTGCCTAACATACAAAGCTATGTCAAACACAGAGCTGTTGGACATGCTCCATGTAAAACACTCACAATCCCTCTGATCTTCGGCCCCAAAACCCAGAGTGAAATACAAAAGGAAGGGGTGTATCCATTTACCTTATGGATACCCACACCTTCAGGTTAGTGGCACAGCATGAGGCCTTGGAGACCATGCAAGTGCAACTAACATTGGGCAAAGCTGCTTATCAGATTGTAGCCTGCTGCAGATCACCTACCTTGTCTCAGGAACCTCACTCAGTATTCCTGAGAACAGTGGAAAGTATAAAGGTCCTACCAAACACCATTATATGAGGAGATTACAACTACACAAACATTGACTGGGAGAATTACTCATGTACAACGTCCTTTGCCCAATGCTTCCTAGAGTTTAAAAATTCAAACACCCTGGAACAGCTGATCACCATGCCCACTAGAGGTGACAACATACTGGACCTGATCATCACCAACATGGGGTACCAGTGTTCCACAACAGAGATAAACCCCTCGCTGTTAATATCAGATCATAAAGTAATCACACTGGACATCCACACCCCCCCCCCCAGTAAAGGAAACCACTGTGAAGAAATTTTCAAAAGCAAACTGCACATTTCTCAAGACCAAAGTGGAAAGTTCCAAAGCCCACTTGCTATAGGATAATGCTATACAATCTGCAGAATCATTTACAAGTGCATTCTATGAGCATCTACAGGGATGTATGGATCGAGACATTCCAAATAAAACCAAGACGCACTCCTCAAAATATAAGAAACCAATCTGGTGGTTGTTGCCCATAAATAAGCTATACAATAGAAGGAGGAAACAAACACATGATAGAGCAAACTTCACAAAAGGAAAGACATCACTGATCATTATTAGGAAGAAACAATGATCGCTTATAAAATAATCCAAGGCCAGTTTCTAAAGACAAATTGCCAAGGAATGTAAGAATAACAAACACAAAGCCTTTGTTAGCTATACCAAACATTTAGGTGGCAACTCTCAAATATGCTGTCAGCTACTGCAAAATAACAAAAAATACACTGAACCAACTGACATTGCCCACATCCTGGCAGACAAGTTCAGTGCAAACTCCCCCCCCATCACCCCCAAAAGAGCCTGTGTCCATCCCAGAAGAATGCAGAGCCCCAGACTTCATGGACATGCAGGTAAAAACAGCCCTCTCCAAAGCTAAGAACACAGCATCAGTGGGACTGGATGGTGTCTCAGGCTGTGTCTTACACGAGCCCCTCACCTACATTCACTGTCCAGACTCAACCTTACCACAGGCTATGAACCCAAAGAATGGCATAGAGCAACAGTCAACCAGCTCCACAAAGGTGGCACCACAACAGAACCTGGAAACTATTGCCCTATAGGCCTACTCAGCCTGGTCTGCAAAGCTATGGAGCAAATTATCATGGAACCCATAAACAGAGACATTGGGAACCTCCAGACACTGGATTCTACCCAACTTGGCTTTGTTAAAGGCAGATCCTGCCTCCTAAACCTAGTTGGTGTCTTTGAAACAGTTACCAAGGACACAGATGGAGGTGAAAGTAGTCCACACAACCCACCTGGACCTCACTAAGGCCTTTGACACCATTCTCCACTCTGGCATCATGGACAAGCTTACCAGCTTGAACATTAACACCTATGTCACAGGATGGGTGGTCAACTGGCTCACAGATCAAATACTCATGTTCAGAGTTGCAGGTGCCATGTCCGACTCTAAACCAGTCACAAATGGCATCCCACAGGTCTTGGTCCTGGGACCCCACCTGTTCAGTAGATACTGCTCAGAGGTACAGGCAAGCATGGGAGGAGTATGGCTGAACAAGTTTGCAGGTGACTGCTAACTGTGGTCCATAATTGACTCTACGGCTGACACAGACATCCTTCAGAAGGGTCTTACAGAGACAGATACCTGGTGTTAAAACAATTCCCTCAAGCAGAATGTCAAAAATGCATAGTCATCCCCTGTGGATAAAACAAAGTGCACACAAATTACCACATAGGTGGTAATCCAGTATGTATGGAGAATGTAATTATGGCCCTGGGGACCCAGGTAGATAGTAAACTCTCCTTTGATGATCACATTGCCAAAGTATGTAGCCCACCTAATGTCACCTAATGTAACCACCTTTGTCTAGTCTCATGATGTCACCATCCTACAAATATACCTGTGGAAAGGAGAACTCCCAGTAATGTGTATAGCGCATCATGTTAATGCATACTCCTCTAGTATCATAAAGTAGTTAGGTAGGGTTTGAATCCTGCACTTGGTGACCATGTGTGTGCTCCACATGTGTGACACTGTTGGTCAATGTGATGTGGGTTTTGCTTTTAGTACTGTATGACATATCACAATGACACCAGTATGTGCATTACACGTCAGGTAGCTGTGTGGCAAATACATATACATACATGTGACCTCAATTATTTCATAGGTGGGAACTCTGTTTTCTCCATGAACACATCTGTTATTTTTGCCAGAGTGTGCTGCCGCTTTCCAGACCTTAGGTCACATCTGTATGCTTGTGACAAGCCTAGCCACTGCAGTGATCCCTGGCCTACGTAATCCGTTTCACATACACTCATTATGGTTTCTATTGAATAGTGTGAGTGAGGGTTTATGCCTGAGGTATATATGAAACCTGTTCAAAAGCAGCAAAGTCTGTCAAAGATGGCTATTATAGGTGTGCAACAACCTTTGTGGATATGCATGCAGACCCCGTATTGCTTATGTGATCCACAGAGGGATTTCCAAAACCCTTTGGAAATGTGATTATCAAAGTAGAGATGATGTAACACATGGCTCTATGTATACATCGGTACCTGTTCAACATTTTGGGGGCTACTACCAATGTGGTACTCTGGGGATACTATGTTTTGTAAAAGTGGATGACTGCTTTATTTGGCTTATAGCTTTACAGCATGGGTTTGACACCAGGTATCTGTCTGTATGATACCCTTTTGGAGGATGTGTGTGTCATCTGGAGAATGTATTATAGCCCACAGTATGCATTGCCAAAAGTGGCCAGACATATCCCTAATGTGTTTGCTAGTACCTAAGAAAACTATATGCCAAACAGGAGTGGTCCCAGGACTGAGTGCAGGTGAATACCACTGGTTACTGGCATAAAATAGTACTTGAAGGCTGCAAATGTTACTGTGTGTCCTACATCTGTGTGTCAGTTGTCAAGACATCATCTAACAATTGTTTATGGTCAGGCTGTTGAGGTTATGTATACTACCAGAATGCAAACCAATGACAGATAGTAAGAGTATCACCCACAGCACAGTGTCAAACCATGTCATACACACACATGTACTCAAGTTCCAAAATGTGTGTAGTACAATGCATACTGGCCACCAATAGAAACTATGGAGTGTTAACACTGTCTAATACAGGGCATGTCACCCTGCCCATGTGTCTAATATGCACGTACATGCAGACAGTGCACCTCAACCATGTTCAAAAATGTAAACCTGCAAATCTGTGCTGCACACATCCCACGCTTACTGTCCACTTTCTAACACATGCTGACAAAACTACACACATCAGCCAAGTGGCACATGGGCAGACAATACACAATTGGAATAAACACTAGTGTAAACAATACTACATTGATAATTATAGCTTTAATGCATCATGCCTGCTCAGCTACACCTTCAAGGATATCATTACACTTTACTGCTGACAACATGCTAACATTGCTATTCTGTTACAAAGTCACCCTGTGAATCAGCATCATGTTAGCCTGTTCCTGCATCAATGTTACAGATTACAGGAGGTGGCACAGGTTTCATCATATGTACAGGGTGTGTTGTTGGTTTGCCAGAGGCCTACATTGAGCCATACAATCGGCATGCGTGTGTGAGTGTGTGTGTGAGGGCCAAGAGTACTGTTATGGGCCAATGTGGATGTAATATGTGCGGGTATGTGTTTGCCCCAGGTGTCTGGTTTATGTGTGTGTGTCTGCATGCACACAGTTCCACCATGTGGCTGCCATATACAGGGATTTGTGAGACAGCTACAGACTGTACCTGGCAGGCTTTACAGATCACAGTCTCTGGCCACGAATACTGGACCTGTGCCTGGCAGGGGTGCTACAGACAGTATCAGGTACTAATCCAGAATGGGTACTATCCTCAAAGGTTGACATATGTACATTGGATCCAGGTCCCTGCTGGGACTAGCCAGAGCCACGTTCACGTGGTCTTCTAGGATGGTCTATAGACAGCCCACCCGCAACATTGCTGGGGCAGGGGGCAGGTACTGGCACTACTGGAGCGGCTATAACTTGATGGACGTCCACGGCGACTGCCAGCTGATGATGTTGCAGGAATACATCCACGTCAACATCTCAACTGTCCCGCACTGTCCTGACACATGGACATGACATTGTGGAAGACATCTAATGTCTCACCCCAATGTCTATCAATGACCTCAGTGTAATTATGGATGGCACCTGCTAGGTCACGGATACTGTCTTTTAAAGAGGAGTTATGAGCCCTCTGTGCCCTTAGTCCCTGTCTGGTGTACCGCTCCATAGTGCCTGTGCCTCCATGACAGCCTGGAACATGCGTGTGGTTGTAAGAGTTGTGGCACGTGTACCATGGGCATAATGACCAGCAGTGCTCTGACGAGAACCCCTGGACATCTGCCTATGTGGTATCGTTCCAGACATCTGGCTATGGCTGCTGTGTCCTGATGCATGTGCCATAGATACCACAATGTCCTGGCCATTGCCAACTGTACAGTGTCCCTCTGCTAAGGGCATTGGTGATGATGGATGTACAGGCAGTATGACTGTGTGCAAGAATGGGGTGGAGACTTGTGTACTGTCAATTGGTGGCCCAACAACAGACCCTGACAAACATGCCTGTGCCTCAACACACCTATCCTCATTATCACTATTTGTGTTAGTGACATCAGGTTCCCTGCTGCACTGAACTAGCCCAACCTCAGCACATGTGAGAGTAAAACAGGAAACACACTTTAAGACCTGTACATGATGACAGAACATATGCACACATGCACACATGAACACATGCACACATGCACACATGAACACATGAACACATGCACACATGAACACATGAACACATACACACAAATACACTCCTCACTAAAACAGACACACACACACACACACACACACACACACACACACACACACACAGACACCACCAGCAATCTCAGAACATACTCAATAGCAGTTGATAGTGGAGTACAGTATCACAAGCCAAACAGTCATATCACACATGTCAGCATGCAGGACATGTGTTGCTCAACAGCATGCAGTGCGAGTATAGACAGTCCTTGTTACTAACAGTATACATGGCTTTGATGCATGTGTTTTGTTGTTCGGTGATTGGCCTCTCCCTGGAACGCAATGTATACATGGACACAATATTGCTGTGCAAGTATTAAAAACTCTTTAATGTACTGTGCACCATCACTCACAGGTATACATACCATGGCTGGATGTGTATCTGTGTGTCACATACATATCCAATTCTGATTGTGGACATAGTTTTAGCTCATGCATGATGTGTATACACACAAGATCAGTGGTGCATGTATAACTGATGGAATACCATTGGTCCACATAGCCAATGTACAGTAGTTATGATGAGTGTAGATCATATTGTGGACATGCCAGTGTCATCCATGACATGGCATGCTAAAACACAAATGCATATTTAAGCATCACACATGCCCAATGTGTGTCATATGACCTAGCCACTCAATAGCATTACAAGACATATATGTGTCGGTTGTGCAAATGGTGATTGGTATGCATATTGTTTATAGGTGCATATGTTTGCACACACACAACATTGAGGTGTATAGCAATGAAAGCTATGTGTGGTACTGTGGTTACAATAACTGGATGGGGTGTAGTACCATAAGGCATCATCATGAAGCATCATGTGGTCACTCGAGGTTACAAATGTGTCCCAAACCAGCACCTATCATGCTGTACCAGAACTGCACTACTATGGCTACATTCACCATTTCACAGCCAGTTGTTACATGGGTTTGTAAGGAGGCCAATAAGGAGCATTGCCTAACATGAATGTGTTGTGTGTTGCAGTGTGTTTCACTGCCCCATGATAGGCCTCTACCACTCAGATATATTATGTGTGCTGTGTGGATGACATTTGGGATACTGGAGTGTGACTTTACAGAGGGTTTGTGAATACTTCATGTGTAGCATGTTAATATGTTCTGTGTATGACATAGTTGTGTATGTTGTGTGCACGCGTATCGACTCTGCCTATCCAATGGTCACTACAGTGTAGCCACATTTGTTTGAGATGGTCTGTGTATTGCATGTGTTTGAGGCAGCTAATCACATTACTGAGATGTGTGTAGTCTCACAGCAAACATGCACAGCATGCATTATGAGTAGGTGTGTTACATGTGTACATGGCCTACACCGTAACTATGACATGCACTTTTTATTTGCAATAATAAATGTAGAACACACTCACCAGCGTGTGTCCGCTGCCTTGCTGTCACACCAGAGGGACCTACATGGATATGAGACAATTTGTCATTGTCGACAACTGTGGCATTGCTACTGTGGGTTTGCAATCTTATAATAGTACAACAGTTTACATTCACAGGCCTACATATTATGTTCCAAATGATCAGTATTGCACAACAACAGGCTCCACATCTTCTAACTACACAGTACACATCTCACATATGCATGATCTACCAATAGAGGTAACAGTAGTCTACAGATATGCCATGTTACCTACACGCTCCATGTGTTCTTGCTGGGTGGCCCAACCTCCATCAAGGTAAATGTCTGCTGTTGTTGTTGGGCAGGTGTCACCAGGCTCAGGAGCAGTTCCTCCACTCTGGTGAGGGGGGGTGGCTGTTAACCCCACTACCTGTTGCAAGCTGTTGTCTACAGACACCAGAAGCACGCTGCCGGACATGTCTAAGTAAATCACTGCAGTGATGGCGTACCTGCTCATATGTCCAGTTATGCATGCCTATGTTATTTACCCTCTCGACAACATCTTGCCACAGTGCAGTATGCTCATGCTGGTCTTGGCTGGTTCTCGAGAATAGTAGGCTGTAGTGCTGAATCAGACAGCTGGTAATAATGCCATCCTCAGCACTACTGTAGCTGGGATTACGATGGTGGGCCATGATCCCTGGAAGACAAAGAAAAAATATGTCTGAGCAAGTCATATGGCACATTTAACATTATACAGTACAGATATCACTGAACTGCCATATATAGCAACCTATTAGCTGACTGAGATTAAACACTTTCAATACCACTTATCAGTGCTCACCCCACAACTGCTTTAAAGTGCCTGCCACGCTCTATATAATAAACCATGTTCTGCACAGCAACAAAATAAAATCACTATATAAGACTATACAACAGTACATGGCACACCGTATGCATCACAGTGCACCACCTAGCCACAGAAGGTATAGATCAAGCGAATGCATAAAGAAATATGTCATCCATCGCAATGTTTGTAAAGTCAAGTTACAGTATTACCATTATACCACACAACTTGATGGCAAACCCGTGGCCAAAATATGTGCACAATTGTGGATATAGGTGGCATACTGCTGTAGTAAACTATAAATGTTGCTAGATATGCAGTTATATCTTGTAACACACATATGACAGAGGACATGTTACAGGCATACCCACACACACATCAGACATAATTACAAGACACAAAGGTATGGCAACCCAGATAAGCTTTACATGTGTACCATACAGTACTGTGTATCAGTACTTACAAAACCTTAATCCTGAGGAATGTAATCTGTGAGGACTACAGGGACCACACAAAACAGTGGTTCCAAGCAATGTGGACATACACCATACTTTGCTGTTTAGGCCTACAGCTACAAGTAATACTACAGTTCATACAGGATTTGGATTCAACATCAGTAACAATCAATAAGCATACATGTAGTGCTTTAGCCTCCAATGACACACCCCAGTTAACACCAAGGGACTACATCAGACTGTATGCCATAGTGCTTTATCTGCCTAGCAACAGCATACACAGCTTTTGCTGGGATAATACCATGACAGAAACAGTTTCCCACTAAGCTATCCCACAAATACACATCTTTGACACATTCACCAACACATTGACCATCACACTCAGTCAACTTTACATATAATCTATTGCAACAAGTAGATGTGGGTGTGTATGACTATATATGATTCTCTCTCTCTATACAAACACACACACACACATATATATACATAGGTATACAGTAATGTAATAATATCACACAGTCTTGTGAGAAATACATTGAAAGTGTTCTCAGCCCAGGTAGCTTTAGCAGGGCTCACTGGCTGCAACATTGCAAACTGAACAAAACACACACTGTGGTTAACCACCACATGTCATATACTAGCACTGTATGCTGTCTTGTTTGTCACACACTAAAACCTACATACAAATATGCACATAACAACCTTCACCAACATATATGCTCAAGAAAACTGGACAAATTGCAGTACTGAGTATGCCTATCTACACCCTTGGTAGACCCTGAACACACAGGTATATTGTACATTTGGGTAGGGGTGCAGAAGTACAGAGAGCATTATGTATTACTGTGTGAATTTTATCTTGCTGGACTTAAAGGGTTGCTGTGTACCTGTTAGTTTATTAAGGCGTCTGCGTAGCTCCCAACTGTGGACCTATCCAGATGGTAGCCAGAGGTTAGCCTGTTAATCTTTGTCTGTGCACCACACCGGTCTTTTCAGCACTGGAACAATGGCATTGTCACAGTTGGTTGCTACCAGTACATGGCTACATCCCTTGGTATTTCAGTGTTGTACTCCTACATAAGGGTATGCTTCTGGTATGCCTTCCAAAGCTATTTGCACAGTGTGTAACAGCAGAAATGCTGATATGCCTGTGTGTTCCTGCTTCTGCCAGGCCTCTCAAACACTCAGGCACATATTTGAACAGACTCAGGGAAAAGTAGGTAAAAGTGAGGTACGCCTTTAAAATAATAGAGACATCAAGTTGAGACTTTGAGAGAACCAGAGCATATGAATTAATACAAGTTGAGACTTTGAGAGAACCAGAGCATATGGATTAATACACCTTTTCTGAAGTACAAGCAGTGTCTAACTCTTACTTACTGTCATTATTCATTAAGTGTAATTCCCCACCTTTCTGCCTAACGTCAGTACTTTTCAGAGGGATTCAGAGGGACACAGCTAAAATTTGTTTCAAAATTAGGGAAATGCCTGAAATTAGTCACAGTTGGGAAGTATGGCCTCTGCCCTAATCAGATATGCCAGTGTTTGCCCTGCTATGATACTTTGTGGGGGTTGTAAAGTGCTGCTGTAACATTATTTCCTGCTAGAATGGCTGGTTCTCTTTTCACAGTCTTTTCCTTTACATTCACTCATTCTGATGCATGATATATTTATTTCAGCATCAACTTGTATGTTTACCGTGGCTTTGTGGTACTTCATGCAGTCTAGTGTGTACAAGGTCCAGGGTTTGAAATTGACAGAGGTGTTTTATTTTGCTGCTGAGCAGAACAAGGGCCCTGACATACATAGTGACTAAGGCACTTTTAAGCAGTTGTAAGCGGGTTTGCATAGGTTTGTGCAATGCTTAGCAATGCTTAGCTAAGCACACACAAGCGCACACTCGCACAAACCCGCTAACTACTGCTTAATAGTGCTTACTCCCGCTAACCTCCGCGCTCATTTCTTTGAAAGAAAAGAAAATGGGGAGATAGGAAAGTGATGAAAAAGGGGCACAAAGAGGGAAAGACAGTAGGGAAAACAGCTCGGGATATGCAGGATGGTGTAGGGAAGGTCCATAGCTGCCCATTTCTTTAACAGCAACAGCTGTGCATATGCAATAAATTTGGAGGGAAATATGAAACCTTCAACCCCTCAGAGGGGTGAGGACAACATAGTATGTTGTACTGCCAATTAAATATCAGTTTATGTGTCCAGCGGACATGTGTGCAAAATGGGCAGCTATGTATGGGGCGTAATTTTTTTTTTCAGGTGAGAGTGGAATGTGGGGTAGGGGAAGTAGGTATATTTGGGAAAGTAGGTTGGGGAGGTAAACACTCAAGACAAACAAGACACATACAGGGGCAGAATATGACACATGTGGTGGGTGAACACCATTGACGGGGAAGGATGTTTGGAAATCGCGAGCCCATGAGCCCACAGATGGCAACAGTGGAACTGAGATCCCCACCCATGGGCAGTCACCACTGCACCTTCACAGCCCAGAGAGTGGCTGCGCTGGGGGCTGTGTAGGATGGGCAGGCTCACCCATGAGTCACACCACTCGTGCCTCTAGCTGGCGTACAGGATCAGTGACAGAACTCTCAATCTCCCTACGCACCACAGCCTGGACCGCTCGGAGGGTGATAGGTGGCCCTCCTCCACCCATGCTTGCACGGGGGGACAAGCCCCATCCCCTGCAGCACTTCCACCCAAAGGTGGCACAGGGCCAATGGAGGAGGAGGTCCCAGGCTGGGCACCGGACCTGCTGGTGCCAGGTGCCATCGCCAGCTGAAGTGGGACAGGTGGGTCCGCTGGGACCGGCCTTCCCATATGTTCTATGTTTAGGAGGATTTAATGAAAATATGGGTTAGTAACAGTCGACAGCATTCCCAATTAGTTATAACAGCATGCAGAAGTATTCTCATTAACCCAACACACCAGAGTTCCAACAGTTGAACAGCAAGCATGACACATGCATATATGGAACAACAGTGGACATTACAACAGCATGCAGGTTTAATTGATGGCAACAGGCCACCAATACTGTGGTATTTGAACAGGGCATATGCATCTAAATAAATGCAGATATTTATAAACCAATAAGACATATGTCCCAACAAATGTTTTGAGATTAGAAATACCCATAATTATTAGAGAATTATTATACCTTTATTTATTGTGTTAAAACTTTTCTAGAGGCTCTCTCATTTATTTTACATAACAGTACAAGCAGAATAATTACTAACCTGCCTGGTGGTGCAGCCTTAGCAGCCTATCTGCATAGGCTTGCTGATTCGCAGCATGGACACCTGCAGCTGTGAAGTAAATGAAGTGATATTGAGACATACCTATCCATAGTATACACTAAAACAGCAATTCCTACATACTTAATTCCATAGCTACTTACTCAGTAGTGGAGCATTTTCCATCTCACGGGCCTCCTGGATCCACTGGTCCAGTTGATCCACCTTGCGTCTCGTCAGGTCTGCGTGGTGGTGTCTGACCTGCTCACCGGTCCGATGGACACCTGTGGCACTGGTGAGTTCATGAGCTAGATGGTCCAAGCGTCTGCTTTGTATTAGGTGCCCTGGTACTGGCCCTGCAGGAGTCTATCCTCATGATTATGGACAAGGAACCAAACCATTACTTTTGACTCCTCAATGCCCCAATGTTGCACTCGAAAACGAGAGCCCTCTCCAGCACCGGCCATTGCTGCCTGCAGATGGGAGCTACAACCAGTTATGGCAAGTATTCCCGCCTACAGAGCTTAAATATGCATCATTTCACGCACTTATTTGTGATTAGCCAGTTTTGAAAAAACTCAGCTGAAGGTACACCTGCTTAGCAATGGGTAAACTTTCATTGATATGTATGTGTGTGTTGAAAGTGCATGCTTATGAAAAGCTGTCATGGCTTAGTGGTTCAATACTGTTATTATGGTGAACAGTATCCTAGGTTCCAGGCCTGTCATTGCTTTTTATTTTACTACTGGCCAGACCAGTTAGGAGGTATGGCTGTGTTTTACCGACTTTGCTCAACTTTGCCCGACGTTGCTCTAAGTTGCCCGACGTTGCTCTACGTTGCTCTGCATTGCCTACCATTGCCCGACGTTGCGCTGGTTAGCACGGTGAGCAGCTACATGCAAACATCTTCTGTTTGCACTCGTTTGCACGATGTGCAGCTCCGTGCAAAGCTATCACACTAGTTAAAGCAGTGCTTAGCTACGAGCAATTATATTTAAATATGCTTAATACTGGTAAACTTTGCTTAGCAATGCTTCACATTGCTTAAGATACGTTACTTATGCATCCATCAGTATGCATAACCATTTCACTTTCATATATAGATATATATATATATATATATATATATATATATATATATATATAAAATTTATTCACTAATACATAGGCCATTTCAATGCTTTTTACTAAAATTTAAATGATAAATGTCAGGTATTATTTTTATATACAGATTTCCAACAGAAAATATAAAGGGGGTGGTGGGACTCGAACCAGAAATGCATGTTCTTTGTGCGAAGGCTCTACCACTACGCTATCACTATTTTGTTTAATTTGCATATAAGTTTCTTATTATCCTCTTCGATGTCTAAACTGCTAACTGTAGCTAAGCAATGGGCAAACCCATGCAAACACGCGCAAATACGGGCAGTTTTACATTTTATAATTGTACAGGGGTTTAGAATGTGGGGGAGTGTAGTGTTGGGTATGTACACATTTAAGTGGAATCGCTCATGTAGGTTGACATTTCCCGATTGAGAGACTTGCAGGGGCGTGGATTTTTGGACTGCTCGGCAGTCCGACACACCCCCTGCACTCGTGCACGCTCAGTGTTAGCCTTAGAGTTGAGGCATTGCACCCTCATTAATATGCATGGCGCACGGCCATCTTACTCTTAGACTGGCGTTTCTGTGTAAGACTAATTCGTGAATCCTGGGGAATGTCTTTGTATAACGGTGCATTACTGTTCTTCCGCCGGTGGTGGTATACTGCTTCCTAGGTTGATGTATTGCATTCCCATGCATATCCAGTGCAGCAATGCTTTGAAACAGAAGCAACAGAGAAAAGAAAGTCTCCGTTTCTCCATTTTTTTTGTTTGTTTGTTTTTTTATTAAAAAAAAAAGTTTTGGATACCTTATATCAACGGGAAAAAGTTTAGGCAACCGAACCTTTTCCCATTGGTATATTGTGGGATTTGCAATGGGCACTCTGGTCAATCAGCATACACATTTTGGAATATTAATGAGGGGGGTCATGGTAAAATAATTATTATTCAGTGACTTAAATCTTCATGTTGGTATCCCAAAATTTCATTGGAGTGGATGGGGGTTACATGATTATGTATGCAAATTTTATGTTAATCAGCATCCTGATTTTTAACCAGTTGTACCTACTTTTCATGGGCCTTTGTCCAGATTTTTGATGTTTCTAGGTTGAGAGGTATGTTCAAGGATCTGGGAGGAATAAAAGATTTCTTACAAGTAGCTTGATAGCAGAACAAACTGCATATTTCCAGAATGATAAACTAGACAAAAGCAGAACAAGGAGCAGTAGAAGACGTGGAAACTCAGATAAGTAACTTGGGGCCAAATCAAGAATCTATGCTTTCTAGAACAGTCATTTTTAAAAGTGACTGCCAGACAATTTCTGAAAGGCATTCTTCACAGGAATATTCAACTAAAAGCTCAAAGTAGTCAGAAGTCCCTAGCAGTATACAAATGCTGACATTTGAACTTTCAATTTAGATTTGTTTGAAATATCTTGGTATGCAAAGTAAGGGAAATTTAGAAGCTCTTTATTTACAATATTTGTATACTAGAAAACTTTGATAAATAAAGAAGGAGGTCAGGATATTGAACATGGAAGAGAGATGTGCAGTAACATTAGGCTACAATTAAAGTTGTAAATCCAGCAGCTTGTCACAGACAGTTAAGGCATTTATATTTGCTGGAATTAGCAGCAGGTCCTAAACAACTGGCAGCATTCTGAGGGGGATGCACTGCTCAGTCCCCCAAACTAACACTCTCAATTTCACCTCGATGTGCATCGGCTCCAGGGAAAAACACTGGAAACATATTAATGACGAGTCTGGTTTAGCGACGGAGGATGTTTACTACTCCTAAAACAAATGTCATAATGGTGGCCGCACCTAGTAAGTCAACCTAGCACACAAGACAGCAGTGCTAAGTGAAACAGCTTAAAAATAATAAGGTCTTTTGTGAGGTCAGCACATTTACATATGAGCAGCTTGTCAATTCTTAGAGCTGGGCAATGGAAGACCTTTCTTGGGGCAAATAGAATAAACCTACCAAACTAATTTCAAGACGTCTCAATAAAAGAAGCAGTACTCTGCAAGGTAGTTGAGAGAAGGGCAAGGCATATTCTAAGTGTACTAGAAAGGCCATTTTACTAATTGCTTTTCTTTCTTCTGAGCACGGAAATTGCATTTTTTTATTTATAATTTAGTGGTGGCCTCAAGAGGAAATGACCTACTAATAGTTTAGTGATTGTGAAATATGGCTTAAACTAGTCCAGCCAAAACTTAAAATTTAAACTGGCATTTTTGAGGAAGAATTTGAAGTTAAAAAAGGTGGATAACAATCCGTTTACTTCATAAGTATTGAAAAACACTCATGATTTATCATTTAGCCTGATAAACATAATTTCACAAAGCTAAAGACTAACACTATACTATTCATTTACTAACCTTCATAAATATCATAACTATTTTTGTAGCTCTATTGCAGATTTTTTTTTAAGTTTAAAGACTATTTCATGTTGGGCAAAATAGCTTTCAAATTACAGCTTGAACATTTTCAGAATAATTGCTTATGAGGTAAGTCATTTAAAAAAACAGTTGTTTCAAAGTTTACAAAAGCCATGAGCATGTTAAACGCTGTGAAAACAGCTTCTGTAACTTGTATGCATTATTTCACAGATGCCATAAATGTGTAGGAGAACATATTTACCTAACACTCAGGTTGCTGTTAAATGTGATCTGCCATACTGACGGTAGTATTTTTCAGCAGAAGTTCCCATGGTCGAGAATTTCATTTTTCCCAGCATGAGCAATCATGGAGTTAGAATATTAAAGCTAATGAAACAGCTATTAGAACCTGTGTGTAGAGTGTGGGATATAGAAGGATACTGATGTTTTATTACTTATTTACTTTTTCTGGCATCTATGTGTCAGTGCTGAACATGTCAAAAACAGTTTTCTTAAGGTTCTGTCATAGATTCAAGTGATAGATGCCATTTTGAAAGACACAATAAAATGTTGGTTTCCACTGACACTAAATGTCATATAATTATCAGAGTAAAACATTTTACTACTTTGTTCTTATTCTTTTTAAACGTTGCTCGTGTTCTTTTTTCAAGGAAGCATACATGTGGCCTGTAACTGAAAAAGGTTGGTTTTGTCTCCAATACTACCAGGTAACACCATGTTTTCTTACTCTGCTCCCTTGCTCCTTATTGTATCTCACTGTACTGCCTTCATAGATCTATATTTTTGTTTCATTCCTGCCAATATGACTTCTATAGGTCTCACTACAACATTGCTTTTTTTCCCTTTCTCTCTCCAAAGTTAAGTTCTCTAGCCTAGAGTAGGATATGTCGATCTCTACATAACTTAGAGACTTAAGTTTATGTTAAGCTTTCACTTTTGTTGGTTATTTTCATTTCCTTTCAAGGTTATTTACTCTAGGACTTTTTTCAATCATTCTGAGCGGATATACTGTATAATGCCTTATTGCATCCCTTCCCAGGTAGCTTCTCTAACATCCAAAGTTGCTTTTCAAATCCGAGTTGCCTAGGGTACAGTCAGGGCTTTCTCCCTCTCTGCCATGGGCAGACCTTAAAGCAGCCTTCTCTATCACTGAAGAATTAATGACTAAAACTGCAGTGTGCATGTTTGAAGCCCGTAGAATGCAACTTTCAGATAAATCTGCACATTTTTTAAATCTTAGCTGGGTGGTGTGGCAATAGCATGTGGTTTGCATAAAACCTAGACATTTCTGCTTTAGGAACTACCTACCCTGCTCCTTTTCCTTTCTATCTGCATCTCCTCAATTGTCTGAAGTGAGAATAATAACCACCTATTTCGTATTGGAATGACTTTCACAGTGCGTCCCTCACTGCGTTATTCACTTTTTTAAAAATGTACTCCAGGTTCTCCTTCCACCTTTGTATCTGAAAGTACTTCATCCCCAGTCACCAGGAAAGGCCACAGAAATACCTCACAAAGAGAATCCATGGCCTCCAACACCTGTCCTATGTGTACTGGCTCAAATCACTATCACTCTACTCGGTATCATACAGATTGCACAGACGTGATTTATGTCTCGCCTACAAGGCAATCTCAGACCCTCCTCTATTAGAGATGCTCCATATCCGTAAGTCTAACTCCTCACACATTACCCAATTGAAAGGCCTAAATCTAATATGTGACATTAACAAAACCTGCTGGAGAGACAGGTTTGTCTCCCAGAGGCTGCCCCATCTTTAGAATAGACTCCCCATACATGTCAAACAAAGTAGGTCGCTGACCCTCTTCAAGTGCAACCTTGATGAGAGGATGGGAAACCACTAATTTATCCCAGGGTTCCACCTGTGTCCCTCAATGACAGGGGTGATGGATGAAGATTGAGGTTTCTTTTTTGGGGGATAAACTCTTGGCTAGGTTTGTAAGGGTCCCAGGGCAATTAGCCTTGTAATCTCATATGATCCAGTGATCTTATAATGAGCCCTACTGTGGATTTTTTATTCCAATATGCATCACATTTCATTTATTAATAATAAATAAATAAAAGTAAGTTGACGTGTTTGAGAATTCCTACTAGTTTAACAAGTTCTCCTTCATCCTTTTCATGGAATCCTGTTTGTACTCTTTTTAGTTTCAGTCTTTCTGTCATCTGCAAACAGATGTATGTTTCCATGCAGCCTCACCACAATGCTATTACTGACACACTGACCACATTACTAATGTCTATTTCTTAAATGCATGTATCACAGAACATTATATTCTTTGTCATGCCGGCAGTATTTACTCCGACTATTTTTCTGTAAATTGTTTGTGTCACCCAATGCCTGTATTAAACTCTACAGTGCATCATATCAGCAGACATGCTAATCTCCAAACAGGGCCCATCTGTTTTCTCACGTGGCTTACTACTTTAGTCACAGCCATAGAACTCTGATTTGTCTAATATGATCTTTCTGCTGAGAATCCTTGTTTGCTTAAGATTTATACTCCAGGGGCCTCTAACTACCGAGGAAGGATTTTCTTCAGAAGGGCCCAAATTATTTCCCTTACCACAAAGGTCATGCTAACAGGTCTGCATTTTCCCTTCTTTGCTATGTTCCTGTTCTTGAGGAATGTGTTCACATCTTCAGTCATCTTCTGATGATTTATTGTGGATATATAACTGGTTTATCTCTTATTTTGTGGATATGTAACTGGTTTCTCTCTTATTTTGTTTAAAATGCTAGATTGAATCCCATATACCTTCACTGTCATGTTCACCTTTAATTAAAAAAAAAATACATGACTTTTTCCTCAGTGAAAGCATTCAAACCATATTACTTAACCATATTATTTTACTGCCTAGTATCCGTTTCACTGCTCCCCTGCCATTCAAAACAAAAAAAAAACAGGCAGAAGTAACCATTTAGTATTTCTGCAATTATCTGTCACCATCTGGACAATTTCCTTCTCTTTTTCTAAACTTAATTAAACCATCTAACATTTTCTTTCACTATACATGCTGTCTCATCATTCCTAAGAACAGTTTGTAATTTTTGTTCACCCTAAGCCTTAGCACTTCTGACAGTTTCCTGAATACTTCTCTAGCATAGCATAACTCTTGGCTTGCTTTGTTTGTGTTTCCTTTTACTACTTGAATCCATTCCTTTTTATCTTAGACTTCACTTCCCCTCCTCTCTTGAGAACCTAATATTTTCTTATCTGCTTTGCTGATATATATTATGCTGCTGGTATCCGTGGTTTACCTTTGGGAAAGCTGTGTGGATTCTTTTCTATTGTTCCCAAAGCTCTTCTTCTTCCAGTTTTAGTGATAATGTTAACAGGTGATGTCACACATCAACAAAAGCAGGACATCTGGAGTTACATATTCTAAGTTTTGCATGACAGAACTACTACAGAAAACTATGTGGTAGTGTATGCACATTACTACAGATTATTATTACACATTTCTAATTCCAAAGTGACTTCTTCAACAGTTTTGGTGAGAACTACACGTGCAACTTCTCTCTCTGGAGTGGGTTAAAATGATGCCACTTCAAATCTGCCCTAAGAAAAGATATGAAGGGGATTCTGCACAGTAACGTTACTTAAGCAAATGTTGTGCAGCTCATACCTGGCATATATTTGGTCCCTGTCATAAATACCTTTCCCACATTCCACCAATTGAGTGATTCTGTCTATCATTTTATGTTTCTTTTTTCTACTTCTCTCAGTGTTGTCTAATTAGCTCATACTCTGTCTTTATTGTTCAGCCATGTCTCTAGGTAATCCATAGTGCTCAGCTGGCTTTTATTTCTGTGTTTACAAATGCAGCTATCACATATTTTGTTTTTCTTTACTGTTGTCTCAAGCAGTGTACCAGCACCACCAACTATCAGTGTGCTGCATCTCTGTGATTGTAATGTTGTGAGTTTTTCTCTTGCACCAACATAAGTAGTTCAAGGACTTTCATATTTAGTCTTTGAATATTTGTACACATTGCTGTCAGTCTTTAACTTGATGACAGAAGTACGCCTCACTTGGTTTTGACACTCAAAGGTCCAAACACTAATGTACAAATTCTACCCAACACAGGGAAAATGAAACTCTATGTGATATTTTAATGTAAAACCCAAGCAGCACTTAAATTGGGGGGACCTGTACCTTGTATACCCCCACTATTGATATATATGAATTCTGAGATTATGGTACCACAAAGTAGTGGATATTCTGTGAAATACCTCAGTCTCAGAAACAGTACTTGTTAATATGTATTCACACATCAGTATTCATATTTATGAGCAGCGAGCACATCTTTTGTATTGTTCTAGCTTGTTCTCAACAGCTGTATAACATTCAAGCCCATGTGCATTTCTTTAGTCCCTGGCTTAGTGTTATAAGTAGTTACTAGGCTTGTGCATGGGTGCCGGAACCATAGAGCCAGGGGGAGGGCCCCCCCCAGGCCCCCCCCCTTTTACAGCTGCAAGACATGCCAGGTAAACTTAATGAAGTGGAGTTTTCATGCTAACATGGATTCTCACATGGAAGTTTAATTAATTAAACTAGCTGTTCTTGTTCTTTTATTGCTCAGTGTTACAGGAGTTATGCTGTCTCTGTTCTATTGGTGCTGCCAGAGTCATGCCGGTAAGGAGAGTTTTGTTCTTTTATTTGGTGTGTGTGTGTGTGTGTGTGTGTGTGTGTGTGTGTGTGTGTGTGTGTGTGTGTGTGTGTGTGTGTGTGTGTGTGTGTGTGTGTGTGTGTGTGTGTGTGTGTGTGTGTCTGTGTGTGTGTGTGTGTGTGTGTGTGTGTGTGTGTGTGTGTGTGTGTGTGTGTGTGTGTGTGTGTATAAAATGCCCCAGTTAGGTATACCTGGTGGTTAGTGTTACTCAGGCTCAAGACCCTGAATTCTCTACCCATACCACCACTTGTGATTCAGGGAGTTGAGTCCATAGCTCTCAACTGTCCAGATTTTCACAGAATATTTGTCTCATGCTTTTGGTCTGTTCCACTTAAAATGTGTGGTTTTCTGGCAAATCAGTGAGAACTGAATTCACTAAATAATGATAGTCTTCCTATCTTTCAGGAAACACATGGTAACACAAAACACTTTATTTTAGCAACTTACTAAGGTTATGCAAGCAATATTTAAAATGTGTCCCTGGTTTTGGGCCTGTGCTTTTTCCAGATTTCTTGTGCTGTGAAGTTTAGAGATTTAGTTGAGTGTCAAGTGGATTTTACAAGGAGATGAGAGCTTCAGGGGAAGAGAAGTTTAGTGCTACTTATGCTAAGTTGTTTGCATTGTTAGTAACACAACAGGTAGTATGCTTGCTTTTCATGCAGCAGGCTTGTGGGTTCTACTCCCACAGTATGCAGCTGGATCACTGATACTGTACTGTGTTGTACTTTAATGGGAATGGATGCTGTACCCCTATGAATGTCCTCCTTTGGAGGAGTTACCTAGTAACTATGAGCCTGTCATCAGTTTGCCATCCATTCCCCATTGCAAAATTACTAGCTTATCATTTTTTTAATGTAGCATGGGCAATTTATTCTTCAAGGGCAACAGGCATGGTACTTTATTTGTAGATGAAACAATGAAATATAAAGGTGTTTTCTAGCAGCAACCTCTTCATTAGTTACAGATCTCTTCAATGAGGAATTATTTAGATGATTTACTTCTGCAGAGATTTTACATATTTACTGATATTGATGGAGTGTAATGACAGAAGTTTGAGTGGCCTTTTATGGTTGAAATTTTCTGAAATGGGTAGTTTTTTCATTATTGGTTCATACATTTTGTTTCATTGCTTACTAGAAGACTGTCCCAAACTACAAATTTAAAATGCATTCTAACAAGTGGTGCTGTATTATGCAAGGAATATAATTTAATACAATCAGATTAATACAACCAGGAAGGTGAATCAAAGAATGCAAACATGTATGCTTGCTCACAGGATGCAGGAGATCAAAATAGGGGAAGAGACCAGTCACCAATGGAATCCCCTAGGGTTCGATGCTGAGACTTTTTCTGTTTGGCATACATATCTCAAAAGTAAAAGGAAATGCCAAAGGGCTTTGGCTGACTAAGTCTGAGATGATTGAAAACTAGGAGCAGTTATTGAATCCCCAAATGACTTAACCATCATGCAGGAAGGTTTGTCCCAAAACAATAGCTGGTGCCAGAATCATGAATTAAAACTAAACTCCAAGAAATACATTATTATATCCTTTGGGAAATCATCTAATCCAGGAAACTGCCAAATTGACAATACCCCCTGAGAACTGACCCAGTTGTTTGGCATTTGGGAACTTGTGTGTACAATGACTTAACTTTTGACCAACATGTGCCCAGAGTCATAAGAAAGTCTTTCTATATTGCACAACTTTTAAACAAATTGATTGTGACTAGCTCTAGAGATGTTATTGTCTGTCCCCCTTTACAAAGCCCTCATTAGGTCAGTCATTTGTATAATGCCCACTTTGGCATGTATCTGTCTAGACCCATGCAACAATTGGAATATCCACAGAGATACCTTGCTAAAGTGATACAAGTCCTAAACAATAGGTCTTGCATGGACAACCTCAAAGATTTATCACTATACTCAGTATCCTACAGAGTGCTTAGAGGTGACATGTCTGACATGCAAGGCATCCTCTGACCTAATACAGATGGACCTACTGAACATCAGCAAGTCAAATGGCATCAGAAATACTCAGTCCAGGTATGTAAACTGAATGTTGTGGAGAGATGGATATATATCACAGAGGCTATCACTGTTCCAGAACAGAATATCCATTCAAGTAAAACAAAACTCATCCCTGTCCATATTCAAATGCAACTTGGATCTGAGGATGGGTAATATAAAATGTACTCCAGGATTGCCCCTCCTGTCACTAATAGATAGAGTCAGTTCCTAAATGCTGCATTCCTTACATGGGTCCCCTCAAATTATCTATAGTATGATCACATTTATTCTCACTAGGGCTAATATATGATTATCAGACATGGGATAGGTAAAACCAATCAGGCAATGTTAATTCAAGCACCGAAAGGGAAATTGGTTAAGCTTAAAATGACCTCCCAGTGAACCTATTTTGTCGCAGTAAATCGTTTTAAAAAATTGCCCTTTTTAAATCACTAAGTGCCCCTCTCACCCCCCATCCCCCCACCCCCAGTCTTCAACAGCTTCTGGTACCTCTGGGCTTGTGGTCCAGGAGACTGTTCAGAAGCTAGCTAGCTTAATTTCCCAATTGCCGCAGAGCAGTATCTAGTTAAGCAGCTTGCTCAGAATGCCATGGTAGGCAAATGGAGGCTGAGGGAATCAAACCCTGCATTACAGGATTTAGCTCATTAACAACTCTTAGCTTATATCCTCTGAGCTAACTACTAAGCTTCTAAAGAATTCTCTGTCTCTCTTTTTTAGCAGTTAAAGAATTTAAACTTGCATTATTCTCAAGTGAAATCAGTTCTATGGTGATTATTTTGCTATCACCTTGTTTGTTTTCCTGGGGAGAGGAGGTGATCCAATTTTTTCTATGCTGCTTGAGTACTCCTACCATGAATTGCTGAAATGCTTTTCAAGTAAAAATAAGACTGATTTTCTAGAACTCTAGCTTCAAACCCACACCAATGTGGCAATCGTGCTAGTCTACTCTGCATTTTTTCCAAGTCCCACTTATCAGTGAAGTCAAATCTCCGAATAGGAACTTGAAACTTCACTGTGGCCTTAGTCAATGAATTCTCATTGATCAGGTCCTGCTGGTGATCATTAATTCTGATCATTGAGCTGTATTATTTCTCCTGCTTGCTTCACTAGAGATTATAGAGTTGCAGAGAAGTGGAAATGGAATGCTGTAGTAATAACTTTTGTTTTATTTATGTGTTTGCAGTCCGGGAGTTAGTATACACAAGCTCCAGCAGGTAAGGAGTACAAGATGGTTTGTCCCCTGCAAAGATGCTTATACATCTGTTTTATTGTTTTATTTTATTGAGTGATATAAGTGGTCACTCAGTGATTGAAGATTTGATGTTGCTTCCTGGTAACTGATAAACAAGGATGTGTGTGTGTGTGTGTGTGTGTGTGTGTGTGTGTGTGTGTGTGTGTGTGTGTGTGTGTGTGTGTGTGTGGTCAGTCAATTGATGGTCGAGTAATGATGTGTTGCGACACAATGAATTGGATTACAATAATGATGGACCACATTTTTTGCTGCAAGTAAAAATCTCTATAGGATGTAGCCTAGCCTTATGGGTATCATTTATTTAAGGTTCCTGCTTAATATGAAAGATAAAAAAAAAAAAAATCAGAAAGGTTTTGTTCCAGTCATGTAATGTTCCCAGACACATCATTTATACTTAGATGGGTAGTAATATCCAAATCCGTGTTCCTGCCTACTGCCCAGTCCTGGGGATTATCCTTCTTTGCCTTCACTTTACGGTCATCTTGTATCCCACCTTAACTGTACCAGGGATGAGCATCTTCGGACAGCAGCTCTTCTTTTCCCTGGCAGGATCCAACTGTGTCCTTCTACAGTTCTATGTTGTGAAGTGGGCGCCATCCTTCCTGTTTTCCACTGTGTGCATCAGCCTACAGGGTGTCCTCCTATTGTCTTCCTGTATTATCCATGGTTTGTACTGATGACTGCTGACGTGCTGATAGCTTCAGTGCTAATTTGAAGAAGAAGAAAGTTTCTGACATCCAACCCCACACCCACCTAGGATGAATGAATGTATTAGACAGGTCACAGGGGGCTGATGGTCAACAGGCAGAGGGCTTATTAAAAAGCCATGATTACACATGTTAAAAAAAATAAGTTTCTCTGATTAGCAAATACAATCATCCATCTGTCTTACATTATTGTTATGTGTTTAAGCTCATTGGCTCCGCAACTGGAAGAACAATTATTGTGTTACAGGCAGTACAAGTACTCACAGGGTCCATTTATGAAGAAAACTAGATGAAAATTGCTATGAATTATACTGATATGTATATGGTAAAAGACCTTGGTGAGCAGCCTACTTGGGGTTTTCTCTAAAGTTTCTCAGCTGTTGAAATACTTGACCATGTGGATTTGCTGGACGACATAAGAGACCTCACTGGTTGCATTAGTAATGTGCTGGGATGACTACAGATTAGTATTCCTGTAGACAACACAGGCAACAGCGATTCTGAACTTTTCTTCCTTTTATATTTTATGTCTGTTCTTGCTTCCAAATTATTTGTCATGCATATGTTGTCCCAAAACAGGATAATTCAGAGGTATAGTGTTAGTTCTTACTGATTATCTTGCAATATTCAATTGCTTATCTCATTTTTTCCTTATAAAATCATGCAATAGCCAGAACTTACCTCTGGTCATCAGTTATTTATTTTTGGATGACATATGTGTTCCATCTATAGGGATGGTACCATGCTGATAGAGAGGGAAGATATGTAAACTATTGTAACACAGGCTTGATAATTATTTTTTGTCAGCTTTACAAACTTCTTTAAATGCTAGAGAATGCCGTTCTTGTTGACTTCAAAACGTGTCGTTATACACTAGATTCAAGTTGTACTTCAGCTTGATTATGGTCAACTGATAATTTTAATGAAATGTAAAGTATATTGATTGAGGCATTAATTAAGTAATGAATTAATTAATTTATTTATTTATGCTTGTTTGTTTGTTTATTATTTATTCATTCATTCACTTTATTTTATTTATTTATTTATTTATGCAATATTTGCCAACAAAGTAAAATGGATCTTCTTTGGTGGATGAGGTCTACATTACTCAATGATGCTTACAACTATGTTCTCTGCAGCTTTATGCACCTGGAAGAGTCACCCTTGCCAAACTAATCTAAGAGAATGGGTGAGATTAAAAATTATCTCCAAAATCTGACCACTGTAATGGTCTGTACAAACAATAAGAGAACCTAACCCAGAACAGAAACACTGGGAACCCAACCTGGAGAAATGCTTGTATGTAATCTTCATTGATCACACCACGTATCTGACTGACCCACAAAGCATGTTTGGGCATCTGCCGGAAAACGTTGCATCACTCCATTTTGTGAGCAGACACCTCCCAAAATAGTCACAAGTTTGATTCTCATACTTATAATCTACTGGCCTTCAAGAAGCTTGATCGTTTAAAACCATGTTTATATATTCTGTTTACAATGGAGAACTATATAATCAGGACCCTATGATTAGTGACAAATATGGTGATATGTTTCTGATTTAGAATCAGACATCCTAAAGACTGAATTCAGATGGGACCTGGAAAGCTTTACTAATAAAAAGTCAGCAGGAATTGATGGAATTTTAGTCTATTTTGTTTAAATCATGCAAAAATGATGCTGTTACAATGTTTTCATCATTTGCCAGCAAATTTGGAAAACATAGCAGTGATCATTTTATTTGAAAATTACAACTTTTTTCTAGTTCCAAAAAAGGATAATGTTTACTTGCCAACATTTACTGGATAAGAGAGAAAGGAAAATAGCTAAAAATACTTCTGCTTTATCACCTAGTCTAAAGCATTCGAATTGTGTGACCCATAACACATTGTGGCATGTTCTTAAGAGAAATGGGGATACCTAGCAACCTTATTTGCCACATGTGAATTCTGCATGAAGATCAAGGAGCAATAGTTAAAAACAAATATAGAATAACTGACTACTCCAAGACTGGTAAGAAATTTGGCAAAGCTGTACATTGTCACCTTCTTCATGTAATTTGTATTAAATATTTAATTTATATTCTAAATATATTATATAACATGTTAGGCAAAATACCTGGTTAGATGAATCAAGTGTTGGAATCAAAATTTCTGGGAGCAATATTCACAACCTCAAATGTGCAAATGATACCATTCTGGTGGCGGAAGGTGGAAAAGAGTTCAAGATGTCCAACAAAATGCTTCACACTGCCCACAAAATCATACCTGTTAGCAGGAACCGTTCTCTTTTCCAGCTATGTAGCTCACTTCTGAAACTCTGTCCTCTTATCCCTTAATAGCAACCTTTCCAATTTCAAGACCAATCTAAAAAATATCTAACACCTGGACCTGGACATGGAGAATTCTCAAAATATATGTGCGACACCCCTCCACTGGCCCAGTAATCAAGGAGCCTCACTCCCCACCACTAGCAACAGCTAGGGGACGTACACATTGAGGGGATGACAAGTACAAACACAGTAAAGTGCCATTCCCCTTAAGGGCAAACAGAGATCACAGTCAGTCTGGGGCTGGTTTCTCCTTATTTCTCCAGATCGCCAATATGACTCCCACTGGCACAGCTATAGTGTTAAGATCTCAGCTGAGGGGCCAAGCCATGACCTCCAGCACCCTCTCTGTCCAACCACTGCTTCGTGTCCCTGCCCAAGTAGCTGACAAACACACACACTTTGAGATTCGATTTATATACAAACACACACACATACACCTGGGGAAGGCTGGCACAGGTTTACTAGCTATGCCCCCTTCTGCCCCGACTATAAGATAGTTTCCACTACCACCAACCCCTACTTATCAGCTACTATAAGGCCCTTACAAAGGGTGTCCAATCCTACTGCGTAATGTTACTATTAATCCAAATGGTAGTTCTGACCAAGACTTGCAAGTTTATTTAGGAGTGGCCTGTACAGTGTCACCAAATACAGATGCAAGTACTCTAAGAGCTTAAATATGTCTCACAAATATCAGACACAAAGATAGGTTTAAATTTATTTATTAACAAATAATAAAAGAACAAGACAATACTCAGTCAATCAACACAGTGACTTCAGAGTTCAAAATCACAGAAAATATTTTAAAACAACATTGCAGGACAGTCTCAAATCAATACAGAAAACATCTAAACTAATCTTTACTATATTCCTATCTATATCTAAAATATATATACTATGCCCTAGATCTTTCTTACAGCAAGGCAAGTGCAGATGATGATGATGATGATTAATGTTCTTTCTAGATCCAAGACAAATACAAAATGCACAGTCTCTCTTTGAGAGAGTTCTTAAATCAGTATCAAATATTACTGTTAGGTTAACTTGAATGACATCACTTTTTGTCACCTGACTTCAATTCCCATGCTACAACAAAAACTAACAGAATTTAACATCTCTGTGTTAAAAATACATATCTCTCAGATGTTTGCAGATTTTGAAAGCCATAAAACAATAAAACACTTTTTACATTTTAAACCTAGTAATTACTTCTCTTTCAAGACAATACAAAAACTTCTAGTGCTAGACATTGTGTCTGCTGCACTGAAACTGAGAGAGAACTTTTATAGCACAATCGTAAAGCAATCTAATCTCAACTTATTTTTTGTTCTAAGTCAGCAGGGCATGCTGTGGTTACATTTTAGTTCAGTACATAACATACAGTTCTCTATAAATCATATCAATATTCATAAATGACATAGAATTATTTACAAAATTCCAGATAGCTGGGCTAGCAATATTTCCCTATATCACAATATGCATGAGTACCTACTAATTATAACTATGCCTTTCTCACTCGGAATTACTAGCACCTCCAAATCTTAGCAGACAGTAATGACCTAACATGAAAAGAAGCTCTAACTTTAATGATACCATGCTATTCATGTATGCTCTTCTGCTCTCAGACATCACTTAATACTATTCATTTTCCTTTCTCATGTTCTTCCATAACATTATTGTCTTTCTAATAATAATCAACTCTCTCCAGCTCCTTAATTTTTCCTCCTGCACTTGTCTCCTCCTCATCTCATTATATTACTCTATTTTGCATCAGAATACTCTATTTCTCACCCCCATACATTATTAGAAATATTATTATTAGAAATATAGTCAATAATTTGAATAACTACATATTAGTTCATATGACATAGGCTATACAAACTGTCTTGCTAATTGTAGTTCCTATTGTATTCTTGATCACAATTTCTCCTAGCATTATTCTGTAACTGCCCATTGTGGTAGCTCATATCCCCAGTATTTAAGGTAAATCCAAATTTTTTATAGTATTTATCTGTTGTGGGGATTTTCTCCCACTGTATGTAATTACCCATCAACTTATTGTAAAATATTTAATCTGTTGCAAAGCTTTTCTCCCAATGCCTCCTCTGAAAATGGGCAATTGGTGTAGTTGTACTTTCCTGGTTACCAAACAACAAATAAATAAAATTAACAAATAAAAAGTCTGTTGCTGGACGTGAAAGTATTGCAAAACCTGGTTTGATGCTCAAAATAATAAAAGTTAAGTTTATTTATTATTATTTGCAAAGTAAATAATAAACTTTAATAAATGTAACTTAAATATTAACCCCTATAGCACTAACTGAATTGTTAACTGTCTAATTGGCTGTCTGATCATCTACACTGGATGAGAGCTAGTGGTACATTTTCGTGTAATAGATTAGTCATTTGTGGAACCCCTCAAAACTTTTTGCAGGGTTACCTTCTCTTTAGCATCTGCCTCCCTGATGTTAAGACAGATATCCAAGGTTTGTGGTTAACCAAGCTTGTAAATGACTGCAAACTGTGTTCTATTATGCCCCCCCCAGATGCTCTTATTTTCTTCGGTAAAAGCCAGATAGCGTCAGTACCTGGTGTTCTAACCATTGCCTAAGAATTAATGTAAAAAATGTGGTGCACTCACATTTGGGAGACAAGATTTTCCCTGCTCTTTCATACATAATGAACTGTTCTTTGATTATCAATATCAGTCACAGTAAGGAAATTGTTTTTCCTTGCAAAGTTAATTATCAAACATATATCCTCAAGAGACAAAAAAAGTCTTTGACTTCTTATCCTCCCTTATTAGATCAATAACTGAATAAAATGATATTCTACCAAACAAATATCACAGCTATAGAAAAAAAATTACTAAGAGATTCAAATGGCTAGGCCTCATTAACTATCTGGATAGACTAAAATGTCTTTCACTGTTTTCCATCTCATACAGACTCATTCAAGAAGGACAGGACCACCTTATGTGGAGATGCCTGTCTTGATTTTTGGCTGTGAGAGAACCTGTTTTATTATCTCTTCTCTATCTCACAAATAATGTTAATGTTAGGAACACCCACTCCAAAACTTTCAACTTACTCCATAACATAAATTGGACTTCTTGGAGTGATGGGTCATTCCCCATAGGATTCCCTACTTGTAAAACAAATTTCCCTCGCATGTTACATGATGAAGTACTTTAGCTTCTTTCACATTATGTCATGAAGACTGGACAGGTGTAAAATTTGTCCCAGGAATTAGTATTACGACCCTTATAAATAAAGAAGGTAAGCATATGACAATACTTCCTAGGGTGCATGACTAAGATATATAAATGATTGTTTAGACTGATTGCATACATTTAACCCATGAAACTATGATGCTATTTTCATTGCAGGAGTCTGTAGCCATGTATAGGACACAACAGTGTAGTTCATAAGGAACAAGTTGTGAAGTTATTTTACTATTCAGTTGATCCTTTAACCTGAAATGCAGAATGAATTCAACTTTAAATAACCCTGTGAAGTACTGGAGGGATATAATGCAATTTTTGAATGAAAGTAATCACTGTGACACCTATAGATCAAACAAGCTAGAAGAGCTAGACATGGAATTAATTATGCCTTTGGTCTCATAAATGAATTAAACATAATTAAAAATAATATGTAAAGTTGTGGCAAGGTTAGCAAGATTCGAACATGCAGGTTGTATATCACACAAATCCCTGCCACATTTAGCACAGTGCAACATGAAGCAGCAAGGCCCTGATTGCCATAGCTCCTGTTTCTTAAGATAACTACTTGAAAATGCAATATATCCTTGTAGTTTATGATAAACTTTAGAAGTAGTTGCTTTGATATACAAGATAATGTAAGTTCTTGGAGATCTGAATTTTGAGCAGAAAAACAACCATCTTCCTATTGAAAATAATAAATTACAGCAGGCCTAATTTAAATTTGAGACTATTCTGCAGTTCAGGTTAAATGACTAAGACAAATATTACCCATAAAAAAACACCATCATTTGCTAACTATAGTAATGTGTTCCTCCCACAGGCTTTCCTCCATATGTGGTTCATGAAAATCTGGCAAAGCCAAAATCTGAATCTGGAGGACATCTTCTCAAGATGCAACAGGCTTCAGAGAGATGGAGTGTAAGACAGAGAGAGAGAGAGAGAGAGAGAGAAAGTGAAAGAGACAGGAACAGTACAAAGTCAGAAAGTGAAGAGCCCCCATCTGTTGTATATTATGAAGCCTTTTGGTGGGTAGCTTAAAATATGCCATGAGGTTTTATCTAGTCTCAGCCAGAATAGCTGTAAAACAGTAAGCTTTGACCAAAGGCACTGATTAGATCCAAGAATACAGACTCTTTGGTGTATCATTTGAATATTTCATTTTCCTGACTTGCCCATATACAGGTTGCAATGTCACATATTTCAAATTCTCGGCCAGAAGGCCTGAGGAGGGAAATTAGTTTATTTACTAATAAATCATTAATCGGATCGTTAAGCAGGACACAGGTTAGCTGTCGTCTATAAAAAGATAATCTTATCACAAGTGGTTATGTGCAATAATTTCAGAAAGATGCTGTTTGTCACAGGGATGCCTTCTTTTTCCATTTCTCCTTGTATTGCCCCAGTCTTGGCCAACCACAAATAGTAAGTAAAGTAGAAGAACAAGTGTAAGACCCATGTAATACAGGAATGTCATTAAACATCTGTCAATAGGGGAAGGTAAGGGATGATCAGAAGCAGCTTTTTAATTCATTTATGAGGCCAAATGCATTATTAACCCCATGTCCAGCCTCTTCTAACTTGTTTGATCTAAAGGCATTATCATGATTCTTTTTATTTTAAAACTGCATTATATCCCTCCAGTCCTTCGCGGGTCCATTCATGTCAGACAACTAAAGGCAGGAAAGCAATGGTTCTCTGCTAATGCAATGTACTTTTCTACAACAGCCCTGAACATTCATTAATGTTAAAGATCATAAAATACACGGATCACTTAACAATTTTGTTCAACAGTAACCTAAACCAGAATGCTTTTCTAACATCATATTTTTTAAAGAAAGGTGAACCTCCTGTAATTTGTGCCTTTTAGGGTAGATGGCTTACAGTGTTATAACTTGCTCAACAGAGCTAGGAAGGTACAGACTGGAAATCTAGGATATTATTAACGTGGAGACATATTTCTTTGAGCTGCAGACATAATTCTTACACCAATGTTCTTCCAATTAGAAATATTATGTTCTGTTCAAAATGAGTTCAGATCTCCTTAGTGCAATATATAAATTAACATACTTTTCTCATATGCATAATGTAACTTTTCTTATTTCTCCTGCTGTTCAGTGGTTAATATCGAACTGCCTCCTGTATGATGGTATTAAAATTTGAGTGTTCATATTGTGCTAAATCTGTGTATATATGTACTTTTTTCTTCCTTTTGGACCTTTTATAACATGAATGTGTATTTTATTGATATATATATATCTCCTAAAGCTAATGTTCCCATGTCAACACTGAAAAAAGGCCACTTACCACATCTGGACCAAAAGGATTTTCAGTCAGTACTGAAGACCCAAAGCAGAACTACTGCTTTTATCAATGCATGTACAAGCCTTTCCAGCAAAGGGGCTAACAAGCCAAAACCTATATGAGGCCCTTGTCATGGGCAACCAATCACAAGTGTTTTTTGTAAGCATGTACAAACAGAGTGGCAAGGTCTTCCTGTCTATCAGGTATTTCTCTTTGTTCC
This sequence comes from Protopterus annectens, assembly GCF_019279795.1. Lineage (NCBI taxonomy): Eukaryota > Metazoa > Chordata > Ceratodontiformes > Protopteridae > Protopterus > Protopterus annectens. The sequence continues at coordinate 162,645,355 of NC_056741.1, forward strand.
TCAGTGTACAGCTGACTTTGAGATAAAACATCTCATAGATGATGACCACCAAGGAGCATTTCTTACTTTATTATGTTTTCACAAGTGATATAGCCAGTAAGCAGCAGCGTTCAAGTAATTAATGAACAGTTTAAATCATGTGTGTCCAACCCACGGCCCGCGGACTGCATGCGGCCCTCAGAGCTCTTCCATATGGCCCGCGACCCGTTAAGTACCCCTTAAAGTAGAAATTAAACTTTTTTTTTCGTTCGCATCCTTTAACGTTTATGCGCATGCGCCACATTACTTGTTTCACTATTTTTTTATGCCAGCGTCTTTCCGCTGCTATGCGCATGCGCCAAAGCGCCGTTTTTTTGCGTCACGTGATATATTCATGATCAACAGGTGAAGGAAGAGCATTGTGATCGCGGCGAAGAAAGAACTGAGAGCGAGGGGGATTGTAATATTTATTTTATTTATATACACTGACTACACTACACATCTCCTGCAGTAACAGGTAAGTCGTTAGATTAGTCTTAGTGTTAACTAGTAACTGTAAGGCACAACACTGCTCTAATCTACAAGGATGCCTAGACCTGTTTCAAGGAAGGATCAAATGTTTCTGAAAATGTTATGTACCTACAAACTTGTGTTAATTTTATATGGAGTCAGGATAATGTGGAAGGATACCAATCAAGAAATGTGTATTTTACTAAATAACAGAAGCACAAGAACAAGAAATAATCAAGATTTGCTTTGGTATGTGTGTGTGTGTGTGTGTGTGTGTGTGTGTGTGTGTGTGTGTGTGTGTGTGTGTGTATATGTGTATGGGGGAAGTTCAGAGTCCTCTTACGAGCTTTAAAATAAACCAAGCACCTACCACCCTGCTTATAAATGTCTACTTTGCAACAATGAAGCATGAATGGTAAAGCTCAATAAAAGTACATACATTTTGAATGCTATTCTACTGTGTGCTTTTTTTCTTTTAAAGTCCTTCAGAATACTGCTGTGTTCCTGAGTGAACCATTCAAGTACATGCTGTTTCCTGTAGATAGGGTTGGATACTCACATTTACAGTTATCACAATTACTTCTGAGAAAAAAATATTTACAACACATGCCAAATACGGAGAAACTGCCAACAATGTTTGTGCAACATTAAAAGTAAATATAATGGCATGCAGTGCTAGAAAGATAGAAAAAAAGCAAGTACTGGCTGCAGGTACTGTGTTTGGCACAATTATTTAATCTGCAATACAACCTCAGCGTCTTCAGCTTGTGTTTTAATGACTGCAATATGTAAGAATTACTGGTATGAATTGTGTGTGTGTGTGTGTGTGTGTGTGTGTGTGTGTGTGTGTGTATTGCAGTGCTAAATGTTACAAAGCTGTTGCATATAGCAGAGTATCACCAGCATCATTTGATTTTTCCCGACGTTCTTTTATTAATGTTGCAAATGTATTTATTTAGACTTCTACGGTGGTTATGTTACAAACTCTGTTCATACACACTGTGTTGTCAGTGAAATCATATGACTATTTTTTTTTTTTTTTTTTTTTTTTTTTTGCTCTTCAGTTTACGTAAGAGACCTTTTTTTTTTTTTTGTCCTCACTTGCCGTTTGCAATGATATATTTTACATGCGGCCCCGAGACCATTTCTGTTGACTCAATGCGGCCCTTGCAACTGAAAAGGTTGGACACCCCTGGTTTAAATCATGCCTCACTATGGACAAGGACAGTGGGCGTGTAAAATAACCCACACCTGGAATATGGGTGTTTCAGAGTATAGATACGTGATGTCCATACTACTACTGAAGAAGCAATGAACTAAAAGGAAAGTTCCTTACTAAGGTAGGTTTTCTTATCCCTAAGGCCAAAGTTGATGAGATCATATGCTCCTAAACAATGACCCTTAACATACAGAAGTAATGCCACTTTGTGGGATTCTGCAACAGGCTTGTGTGTCACTGATATCTTTGTAAAACTGAAACTTAACTGCTAGACATGCTGTGTTCCTTCATAAAGACAGCAAGGAGTATGTCTTTCCATCTGCCAAAAGATTTTCAAAACCCAGTCTAAATCACAATTAAAAAAATATTAAAATACTTATTCCTGAAAAAATTACTTGATAACTGTTAATTATTTTTGCCTGGTAGCACATACTGGTGCTATTTGTGAGCTAATTGGTGGTTCTGTAATATAATAATAAATACCACTATAAAATGTCTGAAATAATAAAATAAACAAAAAAAAAATCATATTTATGATACTTCAGTTCAGTTCTTCTTGAGTGCCTTTGGTGTTGAGTTTCTAAGTCCTCCCTGTTTCAGTGTTTAGGTTTTTACTGGGTGCTCAAGTTTCTCTTCCCATCACAAAACCATGTGTCAGCAAACTGAGAATCCTCTAAATTATATCTACATGCGTATGCAATGCTTGAGTGGATATATCTGTGCAACAGAACACCTTTTGGTATTAGTTTATTTGCATCGTACTCAATGATTGTTGGGATAAGGTCCAGCTTCTCTGTGAGCCTGAAGTGGATTAAGCAGGTATTTCAAAACTGGCAGATTGCACACACACACACACACACACACACACCTAAATCTGAAAAATCCTGTCAGCTAGAACTTCATTTATGGTGAATGACATATGAAATGACAATTTAAGTCTTTAGAGTGATGTAAATCCAGGATTTTCAGCATTACATTGTATATTGCCAATGCTGCACAATTAAAAGCCTCTTAAAAAGAAAAGGTAGTGAGGAGGGGTGGCCAAAATGATGAACTGCTAGCAGCACAAAGTTTTTGCTCTGCTTCCTATAGTACATTGCTGACAGGATTTTAAAAAACGTTGAAAATCTGTAAATTTTGGGATAAATACTTAAATCTAACCTATATTATTTTTATTTTTGAGAAAAAAAACAAATTTTCATTCAATTTTCCTGTCAAATTATATAAAGGAACCCCAACAGCTTTTTCAAGATGAGCCATTCAAAATCAGTTCGAAAGGAAAGAGGTGCAGTCCATTCCTAAAAATATTCAGTATTTATCTTTGAAGATAAATAAGATGGAAAGTAAAACTGACACTATAAAGAAGATTGTAAAAAAAATAATAATAACAAAATAATTGACCTAATTAATGAAATGGTTAAAAACAGAAAGAAGGTATAAGTGATGCAGATGACAGATTTATTGAAGGAGAGTCATATTGAATTTCTTCTCAAACAAAATAATAAGTGTTTTGATAAAGTGGATGATCTTGAAAATAGACCAAGAAGGAATAATATCAGACTACATGGTATACCAGAAGGATATGAAAAAGACAATGTTTTGAACTTTCTGGGTCCCTATTAGATCGATGAAAAATCAAAATCTTGAATAGCTTAGAAGTCGAAAATACCATTCTTTGTAATCGCTATTGTGAGATTGCGGTACAGTGAAGATCAGAAAATTTGCCCTTTCCTCACTGTAGTGCAATCTCGGAGTTGGAATATATATTTAGCGGGGGGTGGGGACACAGCCCCCCACAAACGTGATTTTGATTTCTTGCATTTTTGCTCATGTGAGAATACGAGATTTTGATTTTTCATCGATCTAATATAGACCCGAACTTTCTGACAACCTGGTTAGCTAAAGTCTTAAATCTGCCAGAAGCTCTTTCTTTTGGAATTGAAAGAGCTCACAGATCTCTGTCTAATTAATTTTCCACAAAACTAATTAAATCTCCCAGATGTGTGATTGTGAAGTTTGTTTTGAGTAAGGAGAAGGATTTAGTACTAAAGACTACCCAGACCAGTTCTATAAAAATGGGAAATAACATCAGACTTAGTAATGGTTATTTATTCGCTGTAGTGGCAAAGAGAACAGTATGTATTCCATTGTTAAAAGTCTTGAAGAAGTCTGGTATCAAACCCCTCGATTATGTCTGACAAGAATACTATTTTTTCATGGATGGACAAACATTTTTGATTATTTGGATGATGCTGTTTCTTTCATTCAGAAGAATAAAATTATGGATAACACTGAAGAAATGGACTGAAATGTCACTTGCACCAAGAAATGATAGAAGACTTCTGAACAAGTTAAGAAACTCCGAGACAAATAAATATTATGTTTACTAATCTTTTTTTTTTCTTTAGACAATATAAATGTACTGTAATATATCAGAATACTGTCTCATAAAAAGGTAATATATTTCCCATAATCTTTGTTTTTGTATTTCATTTTCAGTTAGTTAATAAATATAAAACTCATATTAGAAAGTGATTTAATATTTTCTGTAAGTTTCCTCACTTAATAATGCTATCTAATAAGTTATTTCAGTAGCAGATATTTAACTGTGCAACTTTAAATATTGTATTTACATCAAATTAAATCTATTAGTTTCTTATAAAATTATGAAGTTATGTAGTTGTATAGTTTGTATAGGTAAATGTAGACTGATTTAATTTATTTGTATTGTTCTGCAAGCGTTTCCTGTTTTATTGTATGTTGACTGGTGGTTTTCTTAATGTCATGTGCAGTGAGCTCAGATATAATATTTACTGAATGTTGTTCCAAGTTACATTTGTATTTGTGATTGAATCTGGTTGCTTTTTTTTGGTAGCTTAATTTGTAATGTAACAATTGTGGTAATTTGATTATACTTTGGTTGTCAGTTATCTTTGTTCATGTGATAAATGATGGTGTGTGGAATTTGCTATCTGCTGGGTTTGGAAATGTAGTCTGTGGCTGATTCAGTTGGTTTGCTGTTTTATTTCTATAGGATGTCTGGAATGGTTTGTTTAGATTGGGATGTGTTGTTTGGTTGGCCTGTTTTGCTTCTTTTTGAAGATGTTTGCTGTCTGTAGGGATTGGCGTCTGTTGAACATTATTTCTTGCAGCTGCATGTTTAAAACAGGGAGTTGTGCAGCAGCTAATGGCGTTCTGGTTTCATGCTATTTCTTTATATACTTGACATTCTTACCTAGTCTTCCCATCTGCAGTACAAGCATTAATTTCATCATTGTTGGTATAAAATGCATTAATGTTTATGGTGGGAACACGTCATGATGTAAAACTCTATTTTTCTTAAAGTGGTAATGTCTTCAATATTATAGCTTACATAATTTAACAAGTGAAGTGGACAAAGATGTCAGAAAGTGTTTAAGTTTTGTACATTGGAACATATTTACAATCTGCAGGTGGGGTCAGAAAAAAAGCATTGTAAATGTAATATAATCTTTGTGCCTTTTTCTATTTTTTTATTTAATTAAATAATTCAGTCCACTCTGTAGTTTCCTGCCACTGTTATATTAAAGTTTCATAGAGTCATAGGTTCATAGGTAGGTACTAGGCTATCTGCCCAAAGGCATTTATAAGCCTAGCCAGAATGTGTTGGCTTTTGCCGCCCCCTTAGATTAGTTCCCTGTGCCTCGGTCCAGCAGAGCCAGTGAAGTGATCCCTGGGGTAAACTTCCTGTTTCCCATACACTCATCAAGGTTTCTCTTGAAGAGTGTTACTGAGGAGCTCTGCCTAATGTAGATTGGAATCTTGTTCCAGAGCATGGGAAGTTTCTGGGACAGGAATCTATCCCTCCAGCACATCCTATTTATTGTTGTGATGAGGTTTAGATCCCTAGAGCATGTGGCTCGAGGGGATATGGTTTTCTTTAGGTGGAGCATGTCCATCACTTCTGGGTTGGACATGGCCTTATATGTCAGGCAGAGATCACCTCTGAGTAGGCGGTATGCAACCAAGTACAGCTGGAGTTTCTTCAGTCGAGCTGCATAGGGCATCTGTCTGAGGCCATTGATCCTCTTGGTGAGGTACTTCTGTGTTCTTTCCAGCTGTTGCAGGTGTCTTGTAAGGTACATCCCAAATGGAGCGTTGTACTCTATGATGGATCTGATGAGTGATGCGTAGAGGGGCACAATGACCTCTTTTGATCTGGATGCGAACCCTTTTGTGATTAGGTGGGCCACATAGAAGGATTTTCTAACCACTTTGGCAATGTGATTATCAAAGGAGAGATTACTATCTACTTGGGTCCCGAGATCCCTTATTTTGTCTTCCGTATTTAGGGGGATACCACTTATGTGGTAATTTGTGGGTACTTTGTTTTTTCCAAAGGGGATGACTATGCATATTTTGGCATTTAGCTTGAGGCCATGGTTTTGACAGCAGGTATCTGTCTCAGTGAGACCCTTTTGGAGGATGTCTGTGTCAGCAGGAAAGTCAATTATAGCCCCTAGTTTGCAGTCATCTGTGAACTTAGTCAGCCATAGTCCTCCTGTGCTTACCTGTACCTCTGAGAAGTATATGCCGAACAGGAGGGGTCCTAGGACTGAGCCCTGGGGAATGCCACTTGTAACCGGTTTAGAGTCAGACCTAGTTCCCACAACTCTTACCATGTGAGTTCTGTCCATGAGCCAGTTGGCAACCCATCTCATGATGTAGGGGTTTATGTTCAGGCTGGTGAGCTTGTCTATAATGCCAGAATGGGGAATGGTGTCAAAGGCCTTTGCGATGTCTAGGTAGGCTGTGTGGACCACCTTTCTCTCGTCTATATCCTTGGTAACTGTCTCAAAGAAGTCCACCAGGTTTAGGAGGCATGATCTTCCCTTAACAAAGCTGAACTGGGTAGGGTCCAGTATTTGGAGGTTCCCAATGTCTCTGTTAATGAGATCCATGATGATGCACTCAATAGCCTTGCAGACCAAGCTAGTCAGACTTATAGGGCGATAATTCCTGAGGTCTGTTATGGCTCCACCTTTGTAGAGTGGAATAACCATTGCTGTGTGCCACTCTATGGGCATGTAGCCTGTGGAGAGGCTGAGTTTGAACAGTGTGTTTAGGTGAGGGGTTAGTTCATCTTTGAGCTTATGTAGGACGCAGCCTGGGACACCATCCGGTCCCATTGATCCTGTGTTTTTGGCTTTGGAGAGAGCTGTTTTAACCTGAGTGTCTGTGATTTTAGGGGCACTACATTCTTCTGGTATGGTTAATGGCCCTTTTGGGGGTTTGAGGGGGGTGAAGTTTGCACTGAACCTGTTTGCCAGGATGTTGGCGATTATCGGTCGGTTCAGTGTATTTTGTGCCATTCTGCACTAACTTCGAGCAGATCTTGGAATTGCCACTTAGATTCTTGACATAGCAAAATAATGCCTTGTGGTTATCTTTGGAGTCCTTGGATGATTTTATGAGGGATCATAGTTTCTTGCTGATACTGATCAGGGATGTCTTCCCCTCTTGGGATTTTACTCTTTTCTGTACTAGTTTCCTGTTTCTGTTGTATAGCTTGTTTATGGCAGGGGTCCACCAGACTGGTTTCCTTTTTTTGGAAGGGGTGAGTCTTGGTTTTGCTTGGGATGGCATGATCCATGCATTCTTGTAGGTGCCTGTAGAGTGCATTAGTAAAGGATTTTGCAGCTTGGGCAGCATTATCCTTTAGCATGGGGGATTTGAAACTTTCCACCTTGGTCTTAAGTAACGTGAAGTTTGCTTTTGAAAAGTTTTTCACAGTGGTTTCTTTGACTGGGGGTGGGGACGGAATGTGGATATCCAGAGTGATTAGTTTATGGTCAGATCTAACCAGCGAGGGGTTGACTTCTGGTGTGGAACATCGGTCGCCCATGTTGGTGATGGGCAGGTCCAATATGTTGTCACCTCTGGTGGGGGTGTTGACCAGTTGATCCAGGGCGTTTGAGTTTATAAATTCTAGGAAATGTTGCAAGGGAGTTAGTACTTGAGTAGTTCTCTCAGTTAATGTTTGGGTAATTGAAATCACCTAATATCAGGATGTTTGGTAAGACCTTTATGTTTCCCAGTGTTTCCAGAAATTTGGAATGGGGGTCAACATGGTGGGTGATCTGTAGCAAGCTACAATTTGAATTGCAGTTCTGCCCCTTGTTAGTTGTACGTGGATGATCTCTGAATCATCGTGCTGTGCCACTAACCTGGAGGTGTGGGTATCCTTGATGAATATGGATACGCCCCCGCCTTTTGTATTTCGGTCTGGGTTTTGTGGCCGAAATGTATGGTATGAGTTGTAGCCTGGTAGTGCTGGGGTGCTCTCTAGAGCCTTAAAACAGGTTTCTGTTACTGCACATATATTGATTTTCTCCATACTGTGGAGTGCTTCAAATGCATGCATTTTGAGGTTTAGACTTCTGGCTTTGAGTAGCTTTACCCTCAGTTTTTTGTTACTTGTGCTATTTATGGCAGTGGGTTTGTCTTTTGAGCCTTGCCTAAAAAAGGCACTATGGTGGTGGCAAGAGCCTTGGCCAGTATTCGAAAGCCTAAGGGTGACAAGTGCAAGCCATCTCTAGCGAAGCAGCTTGGCTTGTCGAGCATGTCATCCCAGGCTGACAGACACTGGATCCCCTTTGAATGACACCAGAAGCTTAGCCAATTGTTGAAATTGATAATTTTTTTTTTATACCATGGTATCATTCTTGGTGAGGGCAGGGTCATACTGGCCTGGGCTATGTGATCAGAGAGCTGTTCAATGTCTCTTTTAATGTAGTCCAGGGAGGTACGTCTCAGGTCATTCACACCAACATGGACAATGACAGAGTCGTATTTGTATTTGTTCTGGAGTGACCTGAGTGCTTGTGTTATGTGGTGGATCCTGGCACCCAACAGGCAGCTAAAAGTAACCTTCTCCTTGTTCAGCCTAGGTAGTGGGACGTCAGTGTGCCTGACTATAGAGTCATCTATTACTAGTGTGTTGGGTATGTTGTTTTACCTTAAGGGCTGTGATTGCATGGCACACTGGTTTTGTGAAGTATGTGTTTCATGGTTTGTGCTGGGGGGTGGAGGTTGCTTGGATGTCTGCTTTGGAGGTCTCTGTTGCTTTTGAAGATTTTTATTTAGAGCTTCAGAGTATGTTTTTGTGTATTTATGTGTGTTTTTTGCCAGTGCTGGTTTCATAGGTCTATGTGAAACTGGTGGTGTAATGCAAGTAATTCCCTTCTTCTCTTGACTGTCTGGTCCAGTTTTGGGTTGAGAGAGCTTAGCCTCCAGTTTGGCTGTATAATTGCATCTCTCGCATGTATTAGTGTTTGGTGGGAGGAGGAGAGGATTGTCTGTGTACATGAGGCAGTTGTAACATTGCCTCAAAATGTCCAGATTCACCAGTGGGACCGGAGAATACACCTGAAACTGCCCTTTGGATATGCCTGGATAGGTACAGTGAGCTGTTTTACTGATTGGCTGGTAAGGTCGAATAGAGAGCCTTGTCCTTCTCTACAGTATAGGGGGTCTAGTGCTAAGGTTTATTAGTGCTTGCTATGAGTTTTGAGCAAGTGCTGGGCTGAGAAGTGAATGGTTTGAGTGCTTAAGTTGAAAGTTTGTCTAGTTCCAAGGGAAAAATTGAAGAGTACACTTTGTGGAGCCGGGAATACTTATACCCTAGCTAACCGGTGCTGCCTGGCGCTCAGAACCGCACTAATGCAGGTTTTATAACAGGGAAATGAAAGAGATAGAAATTAGCCCAAAATGGCCAATAAACTACTAATTTCTGGGCTGAAACCACTCCTCCAGGGACAGATAGGCTGCTCAAAGCTCCCCTCTCTCACAGGTGAACAGAGAAACTTCCTTCTATCCAAGTAAGGTATGGGCAAACACAGAAACTTGTAACACAGCCCTGAATTCAGCACTAACCTGAAAACTGGACTATACTAGCTTAGAAAGGCAGGAAAACAAGTATTTTTTTTTTCAGAAAATAAAGCAGATACAATAAAAAAACACTTTAAATGCACAGAAATGGCTGTCACACTTGAGTGTTAAAACCATTCGCCTTAGTACGCCTTTTATATTAGTTAATGCTTTGATTTAATACACTGCAACTAATATTTTAGCCATTCTTCTACTTTTTTTGTGGCCAACTGTTTAATTTCTTTGGAGAAGGATTGTCTAATTGACCTGAGTAAGGAGTGGGGAGCATTGCACAAAAACATCAATGCAGTGGAATATGAGTAGGATACTATGCAAAGAACATTCATTTTATTGGCTGCAATCAGATTACATATGTAAATTAATTACTTTAATTAAACAGAGGTGCAAAGGTTTTATAGTATAATTCAGAACCTTTAAATTAAATGCTGGATTTTACTGCAGGGAGGAGTATGCAGGAATAGGAAATATCTCCTTAATAAAACAACAAACAGATTGGGTAATTTATCAGTTAGAAAGATAAATTAGCCTTATACTATCCAGACTGCAGAGGTTTAAAGTCACTTAAACTTGTCTGATTCATGAGATGATTTAAGCATAAAGAAAAAATATACTGGACAGGAGCTAACCAAAAGTAATCAGCTAGAAAACGACATGTTTAAAGAGATAGTTGACAGAGTTCTGTTTTTTTCTAAAAATAATATATGCTCCAGGGCTTCATAAAGGTGACTGAATAATGTTTTAATGTCATAAAAGCAAGACAATCAAACTTGGCTGTTCATGTACTTTTGTAGAATTTAGGACTCTCGATTGACCTGAAAATGTAGACTTGGCAAAGTAGTATATGTATTTCCCTTATTCAGTATATATGCATACACACTCGTACGCATACACATACACACTCGTATACACACACACACACACACACACACACACACACACACACACACACACACACACACACACACACACACACACACACACATATATATACACGTATGTATGTAGTACGTGTCTCCCCCTAATTCAGTGTGTGATGCCTGATGCCTCTATACTGGCCCAGTAATCAAAGAGCCTCAGTCCTCACCACTGGCAACAGTGGGAAATGTGCACACTGGGAGGATGACAAGTACACTCACAGTAAAGTGCAATTTCACTTAGGAGCACACAGAAATCACAGTCAGTCTGGGTCTGGTTTCTCCCTCTTTCTCCAGATCCCAAATAAGACTCACCACTGACACAGCTATAGAGTTGAGATCTCAGCTGAGTGGACAAGCTAAGACTTCTAGCACCCTTTCTGTCCAACCAGTATTTTGTGGTCCTGCCCAAGTAGCTGACACAGACATATACTTTGAGGTTTGATTTATACACACACACACACACACACACACACACACACACACACACACACACACACACACACACCTGGGAAAGGCTGGCACAAGTTTACTAGCATTCTCCCTTCTGTCCACACTATAAGGTAGTTCCGACTGCCACCAGCCACTATATCAGCTACTTTAAGGCCCTTAGCAAAGGGTGGACAATCCTACTGTGTAATGTTACTATTAATCCAAATGGTAGTTTGACCAAGAGCCTGGATATAGGAGTAGCCTGTACAGTGTCACCAAATAGATATGCAAGTACTATAGGAGCTTAAATATGTCTCACAGATATCAGCCACAAAGATGGGTTTAAATATATTTAATAATAAATAATAAAAGAATAAGACAATAGTAAGTAATCAGTTACATCGGAGCTCAGAATCACAAGAAATATTTAAAACAACATTGCAGGACAGTCTCAAATATATAAAGAAAACATCTACCTTACTATATTCATATCTGAATCTAAGAGTTACTATGCCCCAAAAACTTACTTACAGAACAGCAAGCCGGCAGAAGTGGTGATTAGTGGCTGTTGTCAAGTCAAAAACAAATACAAAATGCCCCCCTCTCTCTCTCTCTCTCTCTCTCTCTCTCTCTCTCTCTCTCTCTCTCTCAGAGAGTTCTTAATATCAAATATTACTGCTGGGTTAGCTTGGATGACCTCACTTTTTGTCACCTGACTTTAGTTCCCAAGCTAAACTCTCATTGTCAGAAACTACCCACATTTAGCATCTCTCTGTGAAAATACATAGCCTTCAGATGTTTGCAACTGCTAGAGGACATAAAACAATAAAACACTTACAAAACAACACAGAGAGTCCCCTAGTGAATACATCCTGTCTCCTGTTGACTGAAACTGAAAGATAACTTTTATAGTACAATCATAAAACAATTTAATTTCAGCTATTTTCTTGAAATTTTGCAAGTTAACCCTCTATGTTCTAGTTTCCACTGTTAAAAATATATACATTCACACAGCTACAATAGTGTATATGCATTTCTGTTCTAAGCCAGCAAGGCGTGCTGTGGTTACATTTTAGCTCCATACAGAACATACAGTTCTAACACAGTTATAGAACAAGCATCTTACATGAAGCATGTTGGCATTCACAAATGACACATAACCACTTACAAAATTCCAGATAGCTGGGCTGGCAGTATCTCTTCTGTCACTTGTCTATATAAATCATATTAATATTCTCAAATGACATATACTTATTTACAAAATTCCAGCTAACTGGGCTGGCAGTATTTCCCTTTGTCACACAGTGTATATACATACATATACACAAGTGTATATACACACACACACACAAGTGTATATACACACACACACACACACACACACACACACACACACACACACACACACACACACACACACACACACACACACACACACACACACACAGGCACACTCTATGGAGCTAATTATCTTGAGGTAACATGAGTGGCAAACCTAATATGAGCAGTTTGACAGATGGAGTCCTCTAGATGTATTCTGCAATGATGCCAGCCAGTAATAATGAATGGTGGAGCTCAGAGCTAGCTTTAATGGATGCAGATTAAATGACTCTTAAATGTGCCTTTATTGATAATTGTTAGCTAGCTTGACTAACCATTTAATAACTAAGATATGTCATAGGTAATTATCTCTGTTTACTAATGAAGTATAGTATTTTTGATTTATAGAGCTACCTATATGAGGAAAAGAACATCTACTTTTAATAAGCAGAGTGGAGGGCCAAGTTTTGCTGTTGCAAGTATTTGCAACTGAACTAGGTTTAATCCAGTTGCTTAAACACAAGACTGCTAGCTACTTGTGTGGATTGTTAGTCCATTTTGCATACTTCAATGAAGGCTGTTTGGAGGTTATGCCACAAAGATATTTGAAGCAGAAGCATTCTTAAGTCTGATTCTACTGTATCCGACTACTGTCTGGCTAGAAGGAATGTCTCTGAGATTTATAATATGCATAGCCGGCCTTAGGCATAGGCCAGCTAGGCGGCCGCCTAGGGCACAGCTTTAGTACTGGCACTTTTCCAGTATTTATTTGGTATAGGTAGACCAGGATGGGGGCACTAGGTGATGTGGTGGGGGGTGCCATGGTGCCCTTTTGCCTAGGGCACCAGTTGACCTAAGGCCACTCCTGATAATATGCACATATGCAACATACATTAATTTATTGGGGGGCTAATATTTTGTTCAGTACAAGAATACCTTGTATTTTACATCTCATCTTCAGAAATATACATAAAATTAGAGGGCTACAAATCAGTTAGCATATAGAGCAGTGTTTACTTATTTTTCTACAAACTATTCAGTTAAATTTACTTTTGTGCTGTACCTTTCAATTCTAAAAGTAGGATATCTAGCATAAAGAATGAACAAAACTATAGCTTATAAATATATAGAGATAAATATATTAGGTAGAAAAATAAAGAGATGATGAGGTCAGTCAGTTACAAAAACAGTAGTAACTGAAAGGACTGTTAATTTGTGAATGGGGAGGGGGAAACATTCTCAGACCATATGTGCTGATTTGCATCCAAATAATTCGTTTTTTTTTATTACTTTATATATATATTTAATCTTTATTTCTTTCTTTAATGCAATAATATTTTAGAGTTATTTAGTCAATAGCCATAGTATAATATATTAATTATTAAATAAACAGTTGAACTTGGGGACCATTGTTTATATCAGAATATATTTATATAATGGTTCAAATACATATATATATTAGCTACTTGACATGCTAAATTAATTATTTAATTAATAATCAAACGGTTAGTATAAGTAATATAAATAATATGCTTTATCTTAATAATGTTATTTATTTTATTTTATCTTAGATTAATATTCCTAAATCTGAATTTTAATAGGTTGTAGATGCAAGGTTAGATTGTTGAGCTTGTTGTCTAGTTCTTCATTGGTGGTAGCTTACATCAAAAATATCTTCAGACTAGGAACATTGCGTTTTATGCTAATATATCAGTTTATTGTTTCAATGTTCGCAATAAATTGTATTCTATTTATGTTTATATCAAACATAGATGCATTTATAGGTATATTCTATATGATTAGTTTTCATCTCATTTATAATTATGTTATACTTATATATGGTATTGTGTTAAACAAAATGTTAACATTTAACTGTATTAGCCTGTATTTAAAGTCTTATTAAAAATTATCATTAAATATTAATGGTTTGAATAGTAGTAATAAAAGGTGTAGTTCATTTAAATATTTAGACTTACATTACCCTCAGATTTTTATTTAGTTATTTATTTATTTATTTTAGGGAACACATCTATTCCAGATTAATATTAATAGACTATATTCAAAAAGAATATGCAGTAATAGTTTGTTCAAGTTTTAATAAAAAAAAGAAAGAGTACAACTATTCTCTTGGAAATTTACTTCAATGCTTAACATTATTGACCCATTTATGGATAATAAATGCATTTTATGCCTTCTCGTTATTGAAATACAAGGAAAACTATATACTTTAGCTAATGTTTATTGGTTGCAATAGATTGAAGCGAAAATCTCTGAAAAATAATTAGCTATAACAGCATAATATATGAGAAGAAGCTTTATTATAGCTGTACTTTTAATTGTATATTGAATAAAGAAGATAGTGGTTCCACTAATAAACCAAGAAATCTCTACTTTAGCTAAAGCATTATTAATTTTTTTAAAAATAACCCTGTCAAAGATGTGAACTATTTTTGGAACCATACTCTTTAACACAGACACATCACTCATATAGATTTGGTACACAATGTAACATTGGTATCATTTCTCTTTCAAATGATTTAGTATAATAGAGAAAGTCATTATTGTTTCATGTCTTTTATCAGACCATAATGCTATCACTTCTATGATTTTGGTAACGTCAAGGAAATTAATATTTCACAATAGACTAAGCTTACATAACAAAGTTAAAATCTTTTAAGGATTTGTTTTGAATAGATATTCCATTCCAAATGTTTATATATTAATAATAATAGAGGAATACCAGATACCATTTTGTAGGACTCAAAGCTTATTTGTTTGGTATTTACACAACAGAAATGAATGGGAAAAAGACCTACTGGAATTGTAGACTAAAACTGATCATTTAAAACTCAGATTACAAAAAGGTGATAAAGATGTAAATGCAGAAATAGAAAAAAATAACGTAAATATATGGAAATATTGCAACATAAGGTTTTGATACATTTAAAAAAAATTAAACTACAAACATTTTCTTAAATAAAAAAATAAAGTTCATCATACTGATGAGATTACTTGTCAACTCATTAATAAAAGGTTATTAATATAGAAGACACTATGGAATGCTTTGAAAAATATTACAGTGATCTAAATACATCTAGTAATTGAATTGAAAATTAAAATGTAATAAAAATGTTTTTAAAGGAAAATATTCCCAATAGGTTAATATCAGAACAAATAAAGAAAAATTGGAAAGCCTATTATAATGTCAGAAATAAAAGAATAATTTAAGAAATTGAAAGATAATAATGCTCCAGGCAACTTTAGTATTTTTCCAGAGTTATACAAGTTATTCTCACATGCTGTTATAATTCTTTTATTATAAGTTTTTACTGAGGTTAAATCTATGATTAACATAGCTGTTTCTTGTAAATATACTTTCATCTCGCCCATGCGAAAACAAGATAAGCATTCATCTTTATGCTCTTACTAAAGATCAGTGTCTCTCTTAAATATATGTCTGTCCTAATAGAATCGAGCACTTTCTTCTAATATTAACTGATGATGATCAGACTGGATTTGTATTTATTAAAAGACTAATCACACTAATTGAATATGCTAATTTCACAAAAAAGCAGCTTTCAGCAATTAGTTTATTTATAAATAAGGCATTTAAGTCTGTTAAATGATCATTTCCCTCTAACATGCTTAATAAATATACTTCCCAAATGATTTTTTTAAAATAATCTATTATATTTAATCACTTTTGCTTTTGTTAAATCAGGTTTATATATCTTACAATCAATTAACTTTAATAAGGACACTAAAGGTTGCCAGTGGTCACCTTTATTATTTGCTCTTGTTATAGAACTGTTCACTAATTGTATTAGATCAAACTCAGATATTATTGAATTTAATATGAATGATAACATTACATTAAATTACAGCTTTTTTCTAATGCTATCCTATTAACTATAGGTAATATACATTTCTCTTTGCCATTTTTTATGAATTCTTTAAAATATTTTGAAATACTATCAGGTTTAACTTTTAATCAAAATAAAAAAAAAAGTTTTGTTAAGTAATAAAAAAAATCAAATGAGATACAAAAGAAACAGTGAATTTAATTGACATAATGAGTAAATTAAATATTTAGGTATAAAATTAACTTATAATTTAAAGATATAGTGTATTCTAATTACAAACATATTTTGGACATCATCATACAGTTAATAAATGGAATACGTTTTTTGTTTATTATGGAAGGAAGGTTTACTTTTATTAAAATTACTATTTTACCTAAGATTTAATATGTTTTTCAAACTATTTCTTTTTTCCTTCAAGAAATTATAGATTTAATACTGTACATCAATTTTTGTTGATTTCCTCAGAAAGAATAGCTTTTGAATATCATAGAAGACGCTTAGAATCTGTTGATATTGGTTTCCCTGATCTAGATACATATGCCCTATTTTCAGTTGTTAAAATAGTGACACTACTATGGATTAATTTATCATATACAGCTAAATGGAAATCAATACATGAAAATATATGGTTGGATAGCAATGGTTTTAATTTCAAAGTATAAGATACTATCTAATAATTTTATGTGACTAATTAAAAACTATTTTGCTAAAGTATAGATAACCCATCAAATTCATATTATATAAACAATACTCTTATGGTATTTTAACAAAAATATTCTTAAAGGCTTGGATATAAAGCATGCTTTTTATCTTATTTACTATTGCCTTTACTGAAGATTATATCGACGCCTCAAATATTTCTAAAATGCTAATTTTAAAGAATAATAACTTAATTTTTTTGAATCAGTTTTTGAATTGTGATACAATATTAACTTCTGCAATATCAACTTCTGAATTCTTACTTTTGAAATATGATATAAACATGAATAACTGATTTACTATACAAATTAATAGACAGTATATAATATCCAAAATAGATTTAATGCTGGATACAGTGAAAATAAGTATTCCTACTATAACTGAATTATTAAACAAAAAACAAATTAAATGGTGATGTTAATAAATCATATTCATCTAAAATATAAAAAAGCAAGAAATTATGACTCATTAAAAGTAATAATTGCGATTATTCTACAAAAATAAATATTTCAGTTTTAAAATAAGATGAAAAAATGATGTTACAGTCAGCAAATACCACTTCTTTACATTGGAAATTATATTTGTGGAAATATATCCAAAGAGTTTTTCCCACTCTTCATAAAATAGAAATTATGTATAACGGACAATACATTGAATGATAAATTCCACACCTGAGGATGTAGTTTCATTCTATCAATTTTTAGTTACAACATTTCTAGCTATTACTAGTATATTCCACAGAAGAAATTTTTGTAATGTTGGAATGGTATCCATGGTGAAAGCTGATTGGCAGCATGTTTTTTTGATTGTATAGTTGCACAACTTTTTTGGAAAGAAATTAATAACTTTATGCAAACATAGTCTGACAATTTCAACCCTGATAAATCTGTAGTTTTATTTAATGTTCCAATCCCTGATACCATTCCAAAATTACAAAAATCTCTTCCGTAGAATATACTAGTAATAGCTAGAAAATTTGTAACTAAAAATTGATATAATGAAACTACACCCTCAATTGTGGAATTGAATAATGTTGATGAAGTTGTTTTTCAAAATAAGTTAAGAATTATTAAGATGAGAACAATTAGAATAACTTCTGTAAATAGTTGTTATTTGTTGATATATGTATGGTTTTGTTTTCTGATGTTTGTATGTTAAAAGTTTTACAAATTATTATTAAAAAAGGCAAGATGCTGAATCATCTTTAATAAATACATTTTTATTTCATCTGCATAAAATAAATGTGTATAAGCAGATAAAGGTATCATTAAAAATGTGGTTCCTGACAAAAATGAAAATAGTTGTATTGTAGGAAGCTTTGGACCTTGGTCAAGAGATTTCAAGAGATCCTTGACAGTTCATAGTCAATATATAGAAAAAACAGAATTCTCCAAGGGTAAAGTATCTGCTGTACCAACAAGAAACGACTATAAAACAAAGGTGCAGATACTCCACAGCTATCGAAGATCACCAGTCTGAAAGAAGGTGAAACATCACAAAATGTAGAATAATAAATCCTTTATTCCGAACAGTAAGCGCTTTCACGTCTGCTAAGAACGCTTCATCAGACTTGAATACAGCTTAACAAACAAACCCCAGTAAAATAGTCAAAAGCATGATCACATGGACCAGTGACTACAAGTTCACAATCAAAAATGCAAAAATGCAGAAATATAGAACACTCCAGAAATAACTGCAAAAATGAGAAACATACTAACCAAAAATATACTAACAAAAATATATATATATATTGTATTCATAAAAATATATATATGTTGTATTCATAAAAATATATATTTTTATATGTGTAAAAATATATATATTTTGTATTTATAAAAAAGTATATTTTGTATTCATAAAAAAATATATAAAAATATATAAATATATATACATATACCTATAAAAATATTTATATAAAAGATTATACCTGCAAAAATATATATACCTGCTAAAACGTGCAAAAATATTAGTGTTTGAGTGCACAGTCCCTAAGGAAGGGTTTAATGGTGACTCTTTCATTGAGGCCATGCCCAACGTCTGCTTGCAGTCTGATGATCCATTTATTCTCCTCCTTCTCTGTGAAATTGCTAATGTTTCCTAACCTCATAGATGTGTGTATCAATTCTATTACTAAAAATTCAAAATGATGTCTAGTACCTTCACTCAATATATGTCTCGCTAAGGCATTGTTCTCATTTTCTTTGTTGATGGCATACAAGTGCTCCCTAATCCTCTCACGAAGTGTCCTGTTGGTCTTCCCTACATAAAACATATTACATATGTGACATACAGCAAGATATACTATATTACGGGTCTTGCAGTCTGCATAGTGACTGAATTTATAAACCTTCTTAGTATCTGGATGTTCAAATGTATATTTTTGGTTAGTATGTTTCTCATTTTTGCAGTTATTTCTGGAGTGTTCTATATTTCTAAATTTTTGCATTTTTGATTGTGAACTTGTAGTCATTGGTTCATGTGATCATGCTTTTGACTATTTTACTGGGGTTTGTTTGTTAAGCTTTATTCAAGTCTGATGAAGCGTCCTTAGCAGACGTGAAAGCGCTTACTGTTCGGAATAAAGGATTTATTATTTTACATATTGTGATTTTTCACCTTCTTTCAGACTGGTGATCTTCGATAGCTGTGGAGTATCTGCACCTTTGTTTTATAGTTCATAGACAATGGAAACTTAATTTATATTCCTCGTCAATTAATTGGTCATTTTCTCACCATAGATCTTGTTTTACTATGTCAAGTATCTTACTCTTATTACCTTTTGTACTGCCTAGGATTTTGCATATTTATATAAACTTTTTTATTTAAACTTGTTCTCTCTAGGCTAGTTACTAATAATTTGTCTAAACTCTTGTACTAAAACTTTTGCATTTTTCCCTGAAATTGTGACTGTTATTCATTTACTATCTGTAAACTCATTCTTAATAGCTCACCTTAACACACGAAGCATTAACAATAAAATAACACAACTCCATGCTCTATTGGAACTCTACTCATTTGATATCATATGTCTAACAGAAACCTGGCTAAAACCAGCAACAAAAGATAATGAAATTTTACCACCTGGTTATAACATCGTATGCCTAGACCGTGTTAAAAAGAAAGGTGGTGGAGTGGCTGTACTATTCAAATCTGGTCTTGAAATAACCAACTTTAAACTTAAACCTCCCCAAGACCCTAATGCTGAAATACTTATTACCAAATTTCAACTAAACCCAGCTAAATCTATCTATATTATTACTATCTATGTTCCCCCAGGAAACAACATCACTACCATAGAAAACATACTTTCCTGGTTATCTCTAAACCTCCCTCAAGAAACCATAATCCTAGGTGACTTTAATATAGACTGGAACTCTTGCAATAATAAATGCCCCACAAACCATATTAATCTCCACGGATTCACCCAAACTATTACCTCCCCTACTAGACTGAATAAACATACCAAAAAAAAAGCACCTTAGATTGGATACTTATTAATAGTCAACCACAGAATTATGAAACCGAACCCTCCCTGACGACATAGCGACCACTCCCTAACCTACATCATCCGACTAAAGACCAACCCACCCTTTCAACCCATATATAGGGACATTAGAACCAAGAAAAACTTTAACTCAGAATTATTCCTTACTGAACTGAAAACATGTAATTGGTCCCCACTAAAACACCTTTCCCTTGATGAAGCTGTTGATTACTTCAATAATAATTTTCTTGACATACTCAACCGTCATGCTCCTACCCGCTCTATTAGAATTAGAACTAAAGCTGCTCCATGGCTTACTAGGGAAACCAAACAAAAAATCCATCTCAGAAATAAATGCTGGAATAAATCACACTTAACTAAAAACCATACTGACATCCATAACTTTAAACAACTGAGAAATGAGACAAAAAAAAGCCATAGTGACTGACAAAAAAAACTACTATTTACAATATCAACATACCCACCACAATAAACCCCAAAAATTCTGGTCAAGTATTAATCAACTATTACACCCAAGTCAATCACTCACACCTAACCCTCAAGGCACTGACAAAGACAATCCCGAACAAACTGCAAACACCTTCAATACTTTCTTTGTCAAAGCAATTCAAGATCTTGCTTGTCATCTCTCTCCCCACGACATAACATCCATCTCTAACTATAACACACCTCCAGCTTTTCTCTTCCAACCTGTCCCCACATCACTTATTCTCACCCTTCTCCAAAAACTGAAACCATGTACTCCTTCTGCTGACCAACTACCATCTGAATATCTACAGATAGCAGCCAAATCTATTGCATACCCCATCTCCATCCTCATTAATAGAACCATCACTGAAGGATATATCCCTAAACTCTGGAAAGTCTCTCACATTATTCCCCTTCACAAAGGAGGAGACTCCACTGAATTCTCTAACTATCGTCCCATAGCCCTACTATCCCCTCTATCTAAGATCATGGAAAGATGTATACATAGGCAATTGCTAGACCACCTTCTCCATAACAACTTACTTTCCAACACCCAACATGGCTTCCGACCCTCCCATAGCACTACTACTGCCCTCCTCTCCTTTACTGACACCATAAATAACAACCGGAACCTTAACATGCTCTCCTCTGCTCTTTTCATAGACCTATCCAAAGCTTTCGACATGGTAAATCACACTATTCTCATTAACATTCTTAAATCTCTACCTCTAGACACACTTGCCATTAAATGGTTCCATTCCTACTTAAATAACAGACATCAAGCAGTGCTATGGAAAAACACTCTCTCTACTCAACTACCAGTTAACATTGGAGTTCCTCAAGGCTCCATACTGGGCCCTCTTCTGTTCTCCATATTCATTAATGATCTACACCAAGTAATTCCACAAGCCACATGCATCCAATACGCAGATGACTCTACACTAATATGCACTGCATCATCTGTATCTCATCTTCACTCCCTATCTCAAGACACATTTAACTCTGTAGAACTATGGTTTACAAAACGCTGCCTCTTACTAAACCCCAAAAAAACCAAACTTCTCCTTTTCACACCTACCAGTAAATCTCCACCTATAGACTTCTCTCTATCATCTCGTGACGGTACACTAATAACCCAAGATCAAACTACCAAACTGCTAGGTATCACCATAGATAATAACCTAAACTTTGAGGCCCATATCAACAACATTCTGAAAACTACAAATAAAAAATAGGCTCTCTCTTTAGGATCAAATCTTTCCTTACTCCTGCAACTAGAATTACCATTGCCCACACTCACCTTATGTCCACCCTTCTTTATGCTTCACCCATATTTACCAATCTGTCAAAAATAACCTTAAGAAACTTGAAAACTCATTTAATAACATAGCCAGATTTGCCACAGGCAGCCCTTACAGAACTCATCACTGTATTAATCTTAAGCTCCTTGGATGGCTTGAACTTCAGCAGCATCTGAAATATAATCAACTTACCATCATCCACAAAATTCTGTATCAACCTGAAAGAACACCCATCCTAACAAATCTTATCCACCCCTATGTAAACCTTAAATCCCTAAGATCATCACAAAAATCTCTTATACACATCAACAAATCAAACAATAGAGCAGGAGACTCTCTATTTTCTGTTTCCATTGGAAAAACATGGAATCAACTTCCATCTGAACTGACCACAATTCCCTCAATTACTCTATTTAAAAATAGGCTTAAACTCCACCTAAAAACACACTGGATGTGCCCTGTTCTAAACCAGACTGACCAACCTATCTACTGTTGACTTACTCATCTAAAATTTCTCATCTCTGAACCTACTCTTTCACTAACTTATCTTATCCATATTTCTTTATTTCTATTTTTTTTTTCTAGATACTACCATGCTTCCTCTCCTCACTCTCCATACTACTACTACATCTTTTAAACTGACTCATATCATTACTACACACTTTACCTAACAACCCCTCCATATATTTTCATTATCTTCCTCTTTTATCTATATCAACACTTTTACTAACTTCTTTCCTGCAACTAATACTTTTTTAGCAACACATAAATGTACCGTCTTATTAACTATTCTAAGCCTATTAAAATTATTCATTACTTATTATGTACTCATAAGTGACAGACTCCCTGTTAGTAAATGTATAAAATGTATAAATATGTTTTTTTCTATTATGTTGTTTATGTTAACATTGTTGAAACTGTGTGGAGCTTTTCTCCCCGGGCCTCTACTGAAAATGGACATATATCCAGCTAGACTAGCCCGGTCAACAAATGTAAAATAAAAATAAAATAAAATAAAATAAAATAAAATAATTTTGCTGTGCTCACATTTTCGGAGCTTTTCTCCCTGGGCCTCCACTGAAAATGGACCTTGTCCGCTGTATTTTCCCGGTTAATAAATGTAAAATAAATAAATAAATATACAGAATATGATGACAATGGAATAATGGTTCTGATCTAGTAAATAATGTGGCTTATTACAGTATTATTTAATTCTGGCTGTTAGATTGGCTGTCTTAATTTGGATATCCTCTTTTCATTGCTAACTCAGGAACACAAGGAGATTAACCAGCTTTCTTATGGTCAAATGATATGCAAAAGCCAATAGCCACATATTGGATTTCAGACTGAATTCATCAGATTTGCAGCCCACTGTGTATCTATTAGTCAAAAGAAAATCAAAACAATCCTAACAGAAAATAAACTAAGACAACAAATAAATGGGCTGTAAGTTGCAGTTGTTGTTGTTGTGTCTTTCGGCTTTTCCCGGTTAGGGGTCGCCACAGCGGAACTCCGGTCTGCTAATGATTGGCAGTAGATTTTTATGTGCTGAGTTGCCGGCCCTGACACACAACCTTCAACGAAGGTATGCCCATTCATGCATGTCTCCACACAGAAGATGCTCTAGCTTAGAATTGAACAGGACAATGTCTTACTGTGAGGTGACAATGCTCCCGCAGCACCACCACCGCAATAGCCATAATAAGTGTCCTTTTACAAGTACTGGAGCAGAAAGTTAGGAAGATAGGTTTAAATAAAACAGATGAATGATACTAGTGCTGCAGAATGCCCCAAGTGAAATGATCTGGCAATTTTATGAAACATAAAAAAACATTTTCTGAGATCAGGTAGCTCCTCACTGTTGACCACATCATTAATGCTCCATTCTCCAGTTAATGAGGCTCTTATATTGCTCATGGCTTTTCTTTCCTGAACTGTTTAGTAGAAGTGAGTCTTAGACCCTGTCTAGCAGACCACAGCATAACAGATGCCCCACTCCCCAATTAATGAATCCCTTATATGTCCTATGATTTGTCCTCTATGTACTGTTTCTGTCTTGCACAAAAGCTATATGTCACAATCATGATTTAATTAACTGGTGAATTTGGGGCATATAATTAGTAATTTCAATATATTTCTACAAAGTACATTACAGTGGCCATTTTCTTACATTTCCTTTTTTCTTATTTATTTATTACATTTGATAACTGGGTAGAGTCCGACTGGGCATGTAGCCTGTTTTCAGCGGAGAAGCGGGGAGAAAGGCTCCAGCATTAAGATACATAATATTAAGGTTTGTAATATAGAACAAAATCACCAAGTCATACAATAATTGTCAGCATACAAGAATTGATATAACCTGTTACAAATAATGCATTCAGACCATATTGATAAATTATTACATATAATACAGGAGAGAATATTGTTACAGAGGAAGCAGTACTAAACATAGAAAACAGACTCATGGGTCATTCACTTGGCTTTTAGCATAAATTCTGATTGCACATTAAAGCTTCACATGCAAATCATGGTCCTTCCCATCAACTGCTAGAATTCCTTCTTGCACATGTTTTGGTCACACCTTGAGCTCTGGTCCCAATCCATTACTTTCTGAATGTTCTTACATCTTTTTCTCTCTTCATGCTGACAGAAATGTCTACAGTTTTTTTTTTACACAACTAGGGAGGGTGGCCTAATGGTTAAGGTGTTTGCCTTACAAACACAAGGTGCAGGGTTTGAGTCTGACAAGGGATAATTGGCTAGGCTTAAAATGGCTTGAAAGGGCAGTTAGCTTAGTACTAATCAATGAATCTACCCCATATGTTGCTGACACCACCTGATTTTACATAACTGCATACATTTTAATTGTATTTTGGTGCCGTCTCTACTTTGAGCTGGCACTGAAGATGGGGCTCCAGTATTTAAGTGAGTCATTGCTAGTAGGTGAACATTATTCAATGTCTAAATGAAAAGGTAAATCAAGACTGCTGAGGAAGAGTAACTCCAAAACATCGTAATGGAAAGTAAACTAAGACAACAAATATATGGGCTTTAAACCCCAGCAACGTTCTTGTACAAGTTCTATATGTGAATAGCTTTGATCTTAGGTACATAAAAACCTGAGAACATTGGCTGTAGAAATAAAAGTACAAGGACAGTTTAAAAGACAATTCAGCAGGACACTGATCTCTCCGTAGTTATATGAATAGATTAGTTAGTCCATGAGTCCCCTTTTACAAACAGTTTCTATGTACATTTTAAAGAAAAGTGCACTACAGATCTGCAAAGGTCTCATGTACAGGTATTCATTAGATGTGTTTACTATATACACTTTGATTCCTGGGTATGCTATTAAGTTTTTACAAAATAATAATATCCCAGCTTCATGTTTTCTTTAGTCAGGAGGAATCATTTTCACTAAAACATAAGATATTTCATATCTCAAGCAACCACAAACACTGCGGGAAGCAGAAAATGCACTACAGCTGTGAAGTAGAAGTAATGAATGACCCTTATCAACTGATTTTTCCATAACTCACAGCTGCCATGGCTCTAACCTCAAACATCTGGCATTTATAATGGCTCTGAATATACGTACTGAAAAGCCATTTTACCTTTGAAATACATAGTTTGTGAAATTGTATTACATATAAATATGCATATAGATGTACTACTTAACTGTGTTGCCTGTAATACCTAACACAACATGGGTCTATTAAGTGTCACACTATCCACTTGCTGTGTGCAAGAACATATGTATTTGTCAAATGCTTGTCTCCCAGCCATACTTAAAATACTTCCAAGGGAAATAATTAATCCACATTTGCTAGGAAATGATTCAAGTGAATACTGTACCTTACATCATTTCATTGGAATACCCTTTGATTATTCATGGCAAAGGCACTGACCATACATATGTTAACTGTAAACAACATACTGGCTCACAATACAAAAACAATCATAGACTTTTGGTTTAGCTACTTATCCTGTATTCAACAACAGCAGAACTTTATAAAACAACCTTTACCAAGGCTCTGGATATATCATTAACAATTTCCTATGTGCAACAGCATTCAGGAAGTCAAAATTCAAGGAAAGTCTACTACATAAGTTATTTTAAACAGGTAAAATATTTGCTGAATTGTTTTATTAAAACCAAACTGTTTGGCAGTCTCAAACTAGAGAAAGTAAAGAAGTTTAGAAACAGTGCACAGCAAAAGTGAAGGAATGAAAGCCTGTTTTTTTATAATTGAACCTCAGGAACCTTTAACAGATCACCTCCATCTGAGCAGGAGGCATATGAAGCGCAGCAGATATTTTAGGCACTAAAACTTACCGGCACAGGGGCATTGCAGCTTAATATGTCCAATCCAAAATCTCTGTCCCTCCTAATTAGGAGATCATACATATCTCTTCTCATCTGGAAATATAAAGCTAAAATTACACCATTATATTGATTCAGGAAAATAAAAAAATAGGGGAAGTTACCTCCACAAAGTGTCTCCCAGGATTCTGTACCAGGACCTCTCCTGTTTTTATCTACTTTTAAAAAGTAAAAGCCAATACCAAGATGCTCTGGCTGACTAGGTATGCAGATGACTACAAGTCGAAGCAGTCATTGAATCCCCAAATTACTTAGCCATCCTGCAGGAAGGTTTGTCTCAAATAACTAGTGTCAAAATCTTGGTCTGAAACTGTATGCCAGAAACTGCATTATTGTATCTTTTGGGAAGTCATCTAACCAGTTGAACTACCACATTGACAATATACCCCTAAGAGCTGACCCAGTTGTTTGCAATTTGGGAACTTATATGGACAATGACCTAGCTTTAGACCAACATGTGTCTATTGATGCAAGAAAGCCCTTCTACATTGCATAGCTTATAACCAAAGGATTGTGTCTAGATCTAAGGATGTCATTGTTCCCCATTACTCAACCCTTATTAAGCCAGTCATCGAATATAATGCCCCATTTGGCATGTATCTGTCCAGATACATGCAACAAGTGGTATGCCCACAGAGATACCATACTAAAAGGATATAAGGCCTAAACAATATATTCTGCTTGGACTGACTCAAAGCCCTGTCATTATACTCAGTATCCTACAGACTGTTAAGAGGCTACCTGTTTCTGTCAAACAAGGTATCCTCTAACCCATTACTGATGAATTTCGTGCACATCAGCAAGTCAGATGACATCACAAATACTTTGTCTAGGGACCTAGACTTCTTCTGCAACATCAACAGAGCAGTTTGAAAGGGGAGGTATATTTTGCAGAGGATACCACTGCTGTCTTCCCATTCACATAAAACAAACTTCATTCTCTGTCCATTTTCAAATCCAACTTAGATATATGGTTGGGAAACATACAATTTACCCCCAGAACTGCACCCTGTACTGCTAATGGACATACGCAGCTCCTAAATGGTTTATCCCTTGCATGGGTCCCCTCAAATTATCTATGATATGATCCCAGTTATTCTTATTAGGGATAGTTTATAGCTATCAACCTTGGGATTGGTAAGTCTAATCTCTAACAAAATGGGATAGGTTATTTTGAGCACAAAAAGAGAAACTGGGTAGGAATAAAATGGTCCATAAAGGCAGATATCCCAGCTCTTACCTATGAGCCTATGAACCTATTATATTCTGAGTTAGCTACAGGTGGTGTACATTTCATGAAGATGGTTCCACAAAAATAGCAGCACTAATGACTTGCCTAGAAGTCAATAATGTGTACACCAGCTTTTGGAATGCAACAATTTTTTTTTTGAGGATGATTCTGTGAATGAAATAATACCAGTTTAACAAAAGCAAGAAATAAACCAGAAAAAAGTCAAAGCTCAGGTTGTAGCAAATGTCTTGCCCAAATTGTGCACCTGAAGTGGTTCAATATCCAGTAATGTGTCAGTTGACAAAATGCAGGCAGAACTCGAATCAAGGTTGTTTAAGTGTTTTCATTAAAGCATAGAAAATACAAGCAAAACTGTGACAGATAAGTAACAACCAAATGCAATATAATACATTCCAATTCATAAAGTCAAACAAAGGCAAACATTAAAACCAATTAAATAAGTACAATTATTTAGAAATAAATTTATGAATAATTACATGGCACTGATATTTTCTCTAATGGCATAACACATAAAACACCTCTCAGATAATTGAAAAATAATTTGAATTAAATACAGAAGAATATATTTGAAATATGATCACTATTCCTCAGCGGCTAAATGGTTCACTACTAAAATCTTCATCTTAGATGGATTTAATTTCATCTTACTCAAAGATGACCAGTTGGACATTCTGTGGAGTAGTTGTTAAGCTTTTGAAATAAATCATTTTGACACAGATAATTTTGTGTAGTCTACATAATGTCCCTCTGAGGTATTATATAAATCAGAAACAGTATAGATTGCAATGCATCCTGTGGATCACTGCAGTAAATGCAGAAGAACACAATCAGAATCTCTTCACTGGAACCTACATTCAAGGATAAAATAAAAAAAAAAAACTCCTGACACCCTCCATCCCTAGCTCAGAGACTGTACATAACATTCTAAAGGTGTGCTGTTCATTAGGACCATTAAAACTGTTTTAACATTACCTGAGCAGTGACCATGTAAAACACAACACACTGAATACATTTGGCTAATTAGATTTTGTATGAATGTGTAAGTTACTGAATCTTTTCTGTTCACTTCTGCTTTCTTCAGTTTATAGAACACTCAGTTAGTAATACATAGCAATTGGTATTATGTAACGTTTCCATGACTTGTAGCATTGGACTTGAGCAAGCAGGGAACACATTTTTGACCAGCTGCATAACAAAAAATGCTAATGAAAAATGTGTCCATCCATCCAACCATCCAATGCCAAGTCACATATAATCCTTTAGCAACTTCATGAACAGACCGTACTATCCACAAAGTTGGTTAGGCAAATGTGGAAAGAAAGAAGATTGTCAGACACATTATACACACACACACACGCACAAGCACACACACCTATTGACAATTTAGAGTTCACAATCTGCCTACCACATGTCTTTGGGATGTGGAAGAAAACTGGACTACAAAGACAAAACTCACATAAACAGATTGACCATGCAAACTCCTCAAGGAGGGCACCTCTGCTAAGACCCAAAGCAGAGAACCTCCTGCTGTGATGTAGCAATGTTACTCTGCCACAGTGCCACCCTGTGCCATTGACTATACTACCAAATGTTCCACAGAGGTCCAGTGGTATGAGCAGAGAGACAGATTTGTGATGCTTAATCTGAAATAGATTGGGCATATTCCAATGCAAACATCATAGTGGTTTGCATATGCCAAAAATCTTCACATTAATGTATCACATAGGTCATACTTGGATGAACAAAAGTTTCCAGATGCAGACAAAACACCCTTAAGGTAAAGTTAATAATAAACGGATGAATAGAGCTAGATCTGTAGTGGATCAAACACTTTGAAACAACAATTAAAACTGGCTCTTTTATTAGAAAGTGGAAATTTCTGTTTAATAATCTGTTGACAACCACAGTAAGGCCCCATGCCCTGCTGTCTGCATTTCTTGTAAAGTTTATCTTTTGTCATTTATTGGCATATTATTTCCTTATCATGACCATCCCACTGCCAGCATCTCTTCAGACTGCTTTCTATGTTATATAACTTCCAGAAAAAGAAACTAATCCAAGGTTATACCATCCTGGCAGGGTACAACTATGTCAGGATTGGCTGTGTTATAAGCAATAATTAGTGCAAGCAGGTGAAGGGCAACTCCAGAAAGCCTATACCCAGTAGCAGCATTGAGTGGCAATCTCTCCAAAGGATGGAAAAATTCTGTGTCAGCAGTGTCCATCCTACTTGAAGAATTAAGAAAAAAAAAACAGCTTGATTTTCATATTGGTTCTAACATTAGGTAGTTAGCATCAAGTACTACAATAAAAAAGTTCAATTAGTTTAGTATACGATACAGAAGCCACCACATGGCACAGAGGTAGTATTAATAGAATGCAGATTGCAACATTGATTTATAATAAGTTGGGCATAACTCGTCAAAGCCTCTTCTTGAATGTATTAGTGGGACACCTGCACTCTTAAATTCTTCAGTGGCCATTTGTGTGATGTTCTTCGTGTTTCACTGTTGCAGTCATTACATTTGGGTTATCTGCCTGCAGGTAGCCCTCAGCCAGCCTGAATACCAGACTCTTGAATTCCTACGTTGGATGCTGTCTCTTCTTCCATGATGTCAGGTCGTCAGGGATATAAAACATGCAGCCGACATCATTACATCAGTCTTTCTTGCCACGCAGTGCCTGAAGCAGAAGCAGTTCACAGGTGCCGGTTGGCCGACTCCTGAAATTTTCATTTTTGAGTTACAGAACCAAAGTCTTTGAAAAAAGCTAAGTACCCCGTTAGGAATCCTTTTTCTTGCTCTTAACCAATGTCAGTAAAAGTTAACAATTGTCTTACCTGTGGAAAGCAAATACCTCATAGATTTTAATTCGTACTGCATTCCTTGTTTAGGCCCAGACCACAATGTCCCTCGCTGTCGGTTTTGTGCCTTATTCAACCCACAAACTATTCGTCGTCGGTCTATTTTCACAGCAAATTATTTTGGTACTCGGTTTAACTATCCAGAAATGGCTTCAGTAAGCCATCTGACTACCGATATTCAAAAAAAAATATAAGGATAAAGACAGAGACAGACCGCATAGGTCCAAAACTGCCAACGATGCTTCCGTTAAGCTATTCGCCAGTTCGCCAATACTCAGTGAGGCGTTTTCGCAGCCCCTGATACCCGCTACTTCAGATTTGCAGGCCTCTGCTGAGACCCATTCGGAGTCCGGTATGCAGTGAGATGCTTCTTCGACTATGGAACCTGCGGATGTCTCTACTTTAGATGGGTCCGGAGCTGCTGTGCAGGCACTGGCTTCTGAGGGTGTATTCAGGCCCACAGATTTGCATTTTAAACCGATGGCATCTTCTTCATCCAGGCCTAAAATGCAACCCACGCCTAGAAAACTGACATCCAAACTGCATGATCAGGCCCATATGCCCAAAAAGCAAACCCTTAGAATGGCTGAAGACCTTATTACTTTAATTAGGGGAAGCCAGCCTTCCCCGTCTTAGAGACCTAGAACTGATTTTCCTTCTGCTTCTTCTGATCAGGATTCTGAAATATGTTTCTTCTGATTACCAGGATTTGCCCTTAACTACCTATGAGGATTCTGATGCAGAGGATTCCATTCCCTCTGCTTCCCCTCCAGAAGATTTTTCTTTTGGTGAAACTTTGCACACTCTTAGGGAGCATTTCCACTGGGAAAGCCAGGATTACTCTGACTCCAAAAAGAGGCTTAGGGAATTCTTACTCCTCCCTCAGCACAGGCCTTTAGCTATACCTCTTGTTCTGGACATTGTAGGTGATGCCTTCTTGGAATCTAGCCTGTCCCCAGACACTACCTCCAGCTCCCAGAAAACTTGACAGGCATTACAGAGTACCTGACTCTCACAAGTTCCTCTTCAAAAATCCTACTGTGGATCCAGAGACCATTTCCCAAGGACCAAAGGGCATTAAGGCTACTGCTGCCAAAATTCCTACCCCCTCTGATAGAGATTCTAGGGCCTTGGACAGATGGGGTAAGAAGGTATACACTTCTGCTACTCTGGCCATTAGGGCCTTAAATTGCCAGTTTCATATGTTAAAGTATCAGCAGCATATTATGGGACTACTTAAACAGAAAATTATGTTGATTCCTGACTGTGCTGAACATAAAGAATTACAGTATTTAATGCATTCTGCTGAACAAGTTGGTAAACATATTTTGCAATGTAGTTTTGACTCTTTAGAAGTATCTTGCAGGGCTGCTGTCACTGGGTCTCTACTTAGAAGGCATGCTTGGCTTAAGGAGCAAAACTTGTCAGCCCATGTTAAAGCTAAATTACTGGATGCTCCCTTAAACCAAGACCACCTGTTTGGCAACAAAGCAGAAGTCCTCAAAAAGATGGAAGAAAAAGCTAAATCTATGAAAACTGTTACAGATTTCCTGCAAGTACAGCCTCCCAGATTTAGTAGGCATTGGCCTTCAAAGAATTGGTCCTTTCCAGTCTCTTCCAGGCCTTCTCAGTCCAAACCCAGCAACAGCAGATCACCTAAGTTATAGTCTCAGGCTACACACAGGCCTAGGCAGTGGGAGGCTCCCACTTCCAAAACAGGAAGTAGTAAGGCACCCCCCTACGGAAAAATGTCACAGTGACTTAACCTTAACCCTTCCAAGCCCTACTCAACTGCCTGCTCCCTTAGAAGGAAAGCTCACCCTGCATGCAAAAAACTGGGAACTCATTACCCAGGACAAATGGGCTTTAAATATAGTTTCCCAAGGATACAGATTCCACTTCCACACCCTACCAACCCCAAATGGTTGGCCAGACCTACCCCCAAACCAGTGTGCAGAGGCTCAACAGCAGGTTCTCTCTCTTCTAAGTATCGGGGCTATTCAACCTGTCCCAGCAGAAGAAAGGGGACAAGGTTTTTATTCAAGACTTTTCCTGGTACTCAGAAAAGACAGCTCCTGGCATCCTATCCTGGACCTCTCTATTCTAAACACCTTTTTGGTAATCCCAAAATTCAGATTGCTAACACTTCAACAGCTGCTTCCTATGCTAGGCAAAGATGCCTGGTTGGCAACCTTAGACTTAAAGGAAGCTTACCTGCACATTCCAATAAGGGTATCTTGCAGGAAATACCTAAACTTCAGGGCAGGCTCCATGCACTATCAGTTCTCTGCACCTCCCTTTGGCTTATCTACTCCTCCCAGGGTATTCACAAAGTGTCTAGCTTCAGCCATTGCATTTCGCAGGCAAATAAATATCAAATATACCCATACCTGGATGATTGTCTGATTCAGGCAGAAAGCCAGGACATGCTATTAAAACATCTGGCATTCGTAAAGAAACTTCTAACCTCCGTGGAGTACACCATAAACGAAAATAAATCTCATCTAGTACCCTGCCAACAGCAAGCTTGAACACAACTTCTCAGATGGCTTACCTCACGCCAGAGAAACAAGTTTATCTGACAAACTACTTCAAACTACTGGCCACAAAGACCCAGCTATCTGCAAGGAAAAATTTTCAAGCCCTGGGGTTCATGGCCTCTTGCATTCTACTAATTCCATATGCAAGACTGCATATGAGGAAATTACAATGGTATCTAAAAAGCCTACGGTGCCAACATTCTCAGGACCTGGAATCAATTATTCCTATCATTCCTTGCATAAAGACAGAGTTCCTTTGGTGGGCAGAGGCCTGCCACCACAACAAGGGGCTCCCTTTCAATCTACCCCCTGCTGCCCAGACTCTAACAACAGACGCATCAGACTATACATGGGGGGCTCACTTGGCAGGGCTGTGCATTCAGGGCAAATGGAACCTGAGTCAGATGCACCTGCATATCAGCCAAAAAAGAAATGTTAGCTGTACAGAATTCCCTGACAGCCTTCAAAGACCACATCCTTTCAGGACAATTATTGGTAAAGACAGACAACACCACAGTTATGTGGTACATAAACAAGCAGGGGGAAACCCACTCATTCCCTCTCTGCAGACTAGCTATGGCTCTGTGGAACACAGCCTTGAGCTACCAAGTGCACCTACAAGCTCAGTTCCTGCCAGGCAAGCTAAATTCACTGGCAGATGACCTAAGCATAAATCTCATGGACCCACATACATGGAAACTGGAACCAAAAATATTCAACCTCTTGAGGAACAAATGGGGTACTCCAGAGATAGACCTGTTTGCCTCCCCCCAGAATTACCATTTGGACAAATTCTGCACAAAGACTCTCCACAGTCAAGCTTGGAAAGTGGATGCCCTGTCCTTTACCTGGGGAAGCCTCTTGGTTTATGCCTTTCCCCCTCTGCCTCTCCTCTCGAAGGTTCTGCTAAAGATCAAACAGGACAAACCAAGGACAATACTTATTGCACCAGACTGGCCCTACCGGCACTGGTACCCCCTCTTGTGCAGCATGATACTGCTGCATCCATGGCACCTACCTCAGACACCTTCCCTGCTGTCCCAGCAGGCGGGCCAGATTCTGCACCCTCAGCTTCAAACCCTGAACCTTGCAGCCTGGCTCATTCCTTGAGCTCTCCAATAGCATCCCTCAGTAAGCAGGTACTGGATGTCATTCTGGAAGCAAGGAGACCTAGTCCTAGAAAATCCTATGCTGAAAAGTGGAAAAAATACTGTTCCTGGAGCCAGACCCAGGGTATGGGCACTACGGTGCCCAGCTTACCTCATATTCTTCAGTACTTAACAGAAATGCTCCACAAGGGCATATCCTTCTTGTCAATTAAAATTCATGCCTCTGCAATTTCAGCACATTATAATACTGAACCACCCCTCTTCTCTCACCCCCTGTTAAAGCAATTCCTCAGAGGGGCTAAAAATTTATGACCCTCCAGGCAAGCCCGTACTCCAGCCTGGGACCTTAACTTTGTATTGGAAAAGCTCACTCTCCCTCCATTTGAACCAGCTGCAACTGCAGAGTTGAAATTCCTTTCTTGGAAAACAGCCTTCCTTCTAGCCATCACTTCAGCAAGAAGAGTGACTGAATTACAGGCCCTCATGGCAGTGGAGTCCTTCATTAGCTTCCATGCAGACAGGGTTTCCCTCAATCCTTCCTTTATGTCCAAGGTGGTGTCTAATGTGGCCCTAAATCAGTCCATTCATTTGCCTACCTTTTTTCCCGAATCCACAAAACAAAGGAGAACGAATTCTGCACTCTTTGGACATGCACAGACAACTGAGATTTTATTTGGACAGGACTAAGCCTCTCAGAAAATCTAAACAGCTGCTAGTTGGCTTTGCTGCGGAGGCAGAGGGTAAGGCCATTTCAAAGCAAACCATTTCTAAATGGATAGCCCATTGCATTAATTTCTGCTATAAGCACCATGGAAAACCTACCCCACAGGGGATAAGATCACATTCCACCAGGACTGCATCTACCTCTACAGCCTTTCTCAGAGGGGTCCCTACCAAGGACATCCTAGAAGCTGCCACCTGGAGCTCTGTTCATACCTTCACCAAGCATTACCACATGTCTATTTTTTCTAAATCCAGAGCTGATTTTGCCACTGCAGTTTTGCAGGGCTTAATAGCTGGCCCTAATGCTCTCTAACTTCCTCCTCCCTTCCGTAGCTTTGGGAATCAACCCAAATGTAATGACTGCAACAGTAAAACACGACGAATATAGTACAGTTGTGTACACTTACCATAAATGTAGATGTTCGAGTGTATTCACTGTTGCAGTCCTGGTTACCCTCCCTCCAGCCCCCTGACTTCTCTTAGCTCTACCTTTGCTTCTTGTTTTAAGCTTTCTGGTGTATTTGCTTTTTGATGGAGATGTAACATAACATATAATCGCTTCCCTTTGTGGGGGCACCTGACATCTGGGGCAAGAAAAACTGATGTAATGGTATCAGCTGCATGTTTTATACCCCTGACGACCTGACGTCATGGAAGAAGAGACGGTTTCCAATGCAGGAATCCAAGACTCTGGTATTCAGGCCGGCTGAGGGCTACCTGCAGGCAGATAACCCAAATGTGATGGCTGCAACAGTGAATACGCTCGAACATCTACATTTATGGTAAGTGTAGACAACTGTACTTTCTGTTGACACAATCATTTTAATGATGCTTCATCAAAAACTGCTTGCAGACAGCTATTCAGTCAAGTGTGTTGTATTCAATTAACAGTCTTGCCTACATTCTACCCCAAGACTGGGCCACGAATGGCGATTCCACTCTTTTAAGTAGTGACTTCACATAAAGTTAGCAAAATGACACCAGTATCAAAGAATGAAATGTTCATTCTCTAGTTTTATTCATTTGTTGACATTATGACAAGCAAGGCTGCACCCCCACACACACACACACACACACACACACACACACACACACACACACACACACACACACACCATTCCATACATGATTTACTATTAAATATTCTTCCACTTCTAGAGAAGAGAGAACAAAACATTCATTCTTCAGCCATGGAATTATTTAAACACTGTGAACTATCAACTGTTGATTACATCAGTCAGTGGCATCGCTGATATTTTTCTACATTTAATTGATTAAGTACCAGTCACCAGCTGTACTAATGTAATTCATACCAGCAGCTGAGGAGAGTTACATGTGACTTGGCACCATTTATGGCAGCACTGGATTTATAGATACATTTTCATTAGCATTTCTGGTTTATCAGTTAAGAGTCCAAATACATCCTCAAATTCTTGAATTTTCTTGAAAAAAAAAATAGACTAAAAAGGCAGAAACCATGCAAGCATAAATCTCTACTGAGCAGATAATGCTGTTTAAAAAGCAATAAAAGTGCTGTTCACCAAAACTCCTTTGCAATATGATAAGTCACTTTGTTTAAAAAGAAGTCCATCAATGTTATACTATTTTGTGATGTTAAAAAACAGAAGTCTTAATATTTCCTGTAGATTCATCTCTTTGAAACCTTGCAGGTTGGATATCTTATCAGCATCACTTTTGTTGAGAGATGAGATATCACATGGCTTTGAGCAATTCTATTTTGGGTTTGGATGTTATTAGAAATATTTACACAAATATGAGAAACTGTGATAATTTTCAAATTAGCAGAATAAACAGCACTGAAGGTTTCCTAAACTGTACAAGTTACAGTGTAAGTATCTGATGAAAAGTTTTCTCCAATGTGATGTAAAGTTTCATTTGATGCATGCAATAGTGTTAAGTTCCTTTTTTTTGGCTTCTTGCTTCATCTCAGCTCATCTCATCTCATTCCATCTAAGCTTATTTCAGCTTTTACTTACAGTATTTTATCATAAAACTTTTAAAAATTAAAGAAATTCAGGCAAACAAATGTTAAATGAAGGTCAAGAAATGAGCGAATAGTATGAGCGAATTCATAGATTTGTAGATTATTACTAGGCTTAACAACCCAGGGAGTGCTTTCTAAGCCTAACCAAGTTTTCCAGAAAGAATAATGATGTCCTGTTTCTAAACAGGACATCGAGAGCCAGGCATTTATAAGCTACCTCTGTCCATAAGGGACAGGAGTGCCAGGCCTGGTGTAAACTTCCTGTTCCACATCCACTGGTCTAGGTTGAACTTAAACTGGTTAATAGACAAACTCAGCTTCACATGGATGGGAAGCCTGTTCCATAGGAGGGACAGTTTTTGAGATGCGTATCTGCCTCTCTGGCATGTTCTGTTTAAGTCGCAGACAAAATTCTGGCCCCTATGCCTTGTATTTCTGGTTCTCTTTGACTAATGAATATGTTGGAGACTCAAAAGTGTGGGGTTTGTGAATGCCTTTTAAGCCAGGCATAGATAACCCCTCAGCAATCTGTAGGAGACTGAGTAGAGAGAAACGGCTTTAACATGCTCTGCATAAGGCAGGTTTGTTATGCCTTGTATTTTTTTTTTGTAAGGAACCTCTGAGGTTGCTGTAGTTGCTGCATTTGCCTGGTGAGGTACATACCAAAGGGATCACTGTACTCTATAATTGGTCTGATAAGGGCAAAGTACACTGGAATAATGACCTCTTTGTACCTAGATGCCATGCCCTTACTTATAAGTTGCACAAAATAAAAGGATTTCCTCACCACTACGGCCACTTGGTGGTCAAAGGTAAGGCTATTATCGACAAGCATACCCAGATCCCTGACCACTGGGTCAACTCTTTGGGGGGGTATTATCAACTTGGTTGTTAGCCAGGATGGCCGACTTCCCAGAGGGTATAATTAAGCATTTTTTAGTACTGAGTTTAAAACCATGGCTTTGCCACCATTTGTTAGTCATATATAAACCTTCTTGAAGAATTCTAGTGTTTGCAGGAGAGTTGATGATAACCCCCAGCTTGCAATCACCTGCAAACTTAGTCAGCCATAAACCTTCAGCATTTCCTTCCATTTCAGAGAAATAGATGCTAAAAAGGATCAGGCAAAGTACAAAGCCCTGGGGGACTCCGCTGGTGCTTGGCCACTTAGTGGAGGTGGTCTCACCTATTTTAAATGCCTGGGTCCTATCAGGGAGCCAGTTGGCTATCCAGCGGGTGATAAAAGGGTTTATACCTAAATTAGTGAGCTTGTCTATAATGCCTGAGTGGGGTATTGTATCAAAAGTCTTGGTCAGGTCAAGGTAAGCTGTGTGCCCAATTTTACCTTCATCCAATGCTTTGGTGACCCTCTCAAAAAGGTCCACCAGATTTAATAGGCATGACCTTCCCTTAACAAAACCAAACCATGATTGGGGCCCAGCATTTGCAGGTTATCCATGTCCTTTTTTATCATGTCCAGGATGATTCTTTCCATTGCCTTACATATAACGCTGTTAGGACTTATGAGCCTGTAGTTACATGGGTCTGTGGCTTGCATTATAGACAAGCTCCTGTGTGCAGGGAAATGACCGTAGCCAACTTACAATTCTTTGGCACAAAATCTGGCGGAAGGCTTCAACTGAAAAGTGATTCAAATGGACCAGAAAAGTAATGTTTCATGATATTTATTAAATATCCCAGAATGTTATTGAGGCCCATCAATAAGTGCTTTTGGCCTTAAAAAGTGCATTGATGACCTGTTTTCTAGTAAGGGTTGGGGTTGTGGTATGTAGTATTTCCTTTGGACTATCATGGGGGATTGAGGGGAGAAATCTGAGCTGAACCTGTCAACCAAAAAGGTTGGCAATGGCCTCCAGTTCAGTGTGGGTAATGTCATTTACAATAAATTCGGTGTATTCTTGTGTATTTCCTCTGAGGTTAAGTACATAGCTTTAGAAAGCTTTGTGGTTGTCCTTTGCCTGGGAGGCTAATTGGGTAATATGGGTTTTCTTCAAATTTAGCCTTTGAAGCATTGATTAACTCTCTTTGCTGCCTGTTTAGATTGGTCAGGGGGCTATTACTATATATGGCTTTATTCCCCCTACGCTTGATCAAGAATTTTTTTCTTTTATTGTATAATCGATTGATATTATAATTGTGAGCACAGCTCACTCTACACAGCTATCAATATGGCTGTACAGAGATTTTGTAAATAACTCCCCATCTGCTATGGTGTTTACTGAGTTTGGTGGTGCTTGGAATTTAGCCAAGGTGTCACTTAGCAGATAGAGAGGTTAGCCTTGGAATAGTTCCTAAATATTTTTGGTTTTGCTGCATCCCCAGATTTAAATTGTATTACAAGTAGTACTGCCTTATGGTCAAGTCTTCTCAAGACTTCTGACAAGTGAAGGCATTACACTGGGTGAGGAACATCACCCCCCCCCCCCATGTTCATGAGTACAAGGTTGAAGATGTTTGTACCCCTGGTAAGAGAATGAACCAACTGTTCCAGGATGTTGGTATTAACAAAGTTTAGGAATCACTGGACTTGTGCATTAGAAGTGGTGTAGGATTCCTAGTCTATAGAGGGTTAGTTGAGATTCCCCAAGGATATCATATTGGGTTGAATGGTGAGTGACTCTAGTACATTAACAGAGATAGTATGGGTTTCCTCAGACATGGAGGGGGACCTATAGGTTGCAAGAATATGGTACGACATCCTGTTTATGGTGAGTTGCACATGGATGAGTTCCAGTGGGTCATACACTTTAACTAGTCTGAATCTAAGGCGGATTTTAATATAGACTGAGACCCCTCCACCTTTAGTTCCCGCCAGTGTCGTAGCTGGTCTAAACGTATGAAAAGCATTATAACTTTGCATTACTGGGGTACTCTCCATAACTTTAAGCCATATTTCCATAACTACACGGAAGCCTACTCTCTCTAGGTAGAGGAAGGTATGCAGGAAATGGAGTGTCTTGTTAAGACTACTAGGATTAGGCAATACCACCTTCAGATATTCCTTCATAGGTTTAGTTAAGTTGGTAAGTTTATCAGTTTGGCCTTGCCTAAAATAGGCACTATGGGGGTGTAAAAGGCCTCTGCCAATATCCAAAAGCCTAGCGGGAATAAGTGCAGACCATCCCTGACAAAGCAGCATGAGCTGTCAACCATGTCCTCAAAGGCTGCCAAATGTTGTTCCCCCTGGATTGACACCAGAAGCTAAGCCAATTGCTAAAATCAATAATTTTCTGTTGGTAATGTGGCATTGTTCTTGGCGAAGGTAGTATGCTACTCATACCTGCCTGAGACACATAATCGCAAGCTTGATCATGTCTCACTTCATATAGTTATAAGAGGTATGTCTGAGGTCATTACCATCCACATGGAGCATGACAGAGTTATACTGGTACCTGTGGCTCAATGACCTGAGT
This sequence comes from Protopterus annectens, assembly GCF_019279795.1. Taxonomy (NCBI): domain Eukaryota; kingdom Metazoa; phylum Chordata; order Ceratodontiformes; family Protopteridae; genus Protopterus; species Protopterus annectens. Next base: position 162,685,804 of record NC_056741.1, read on the forward strand.
GTCTGTGTGACCTGATGGATCCTAGCCCCAGAAAGGCAGCTAACTGTGACTCTCTCCTTAATCTGGTGAGGAGGACATCAGTGTGCCTCACTACAGAATCACCAATGAATGGGAAATTTGGTTGTGTGCTTGTTTGCTTTAAGGGCTTAATGGTAGAGGCACTGGATACAGTGTTACTATGTGTAGCTGTGGGTGATGTTTTAAGTGTTTACATGATGGCTAAGGACCCTTTCTTTGACTGTACTGTGCAGGAGGCCTTAGTGTTTTAGGAAGATTACCTGTAATTGCATCAGCATAAATACTTTTATGTGTAGGGTCTTTACCCTGTGCAGTAGGCGTGGTGCAAGTGTCACTGACAACCTCTATAGGACTAGTTTTAGAAATATAGAAATGAAAGATACAATGAATACTAACTTAAATAAGATAGGCAAACATTATCCAATGATAGTGATGCAATACAATATAAATTCACTTCAAAGATAAAAGAAGCACAGGAAAATGAAAGGAAACATCTCCAAATTTCAAAGAAAAATGTTTTTATTGTGTATCATATAGCCTGATTTCAGGATACGCACTCTAGGAAAAACTATAAGTCAACAATGAGCAAAAAAATAAACTTGAGAGCAATGAAAGTTCATAGGTAGCAAAATGTTGGCATTTTCAATCCTCACAACTCTATCTGGATATTTGTATTTGTGGACTGTGTGGATTTATTGTACCTTCAATTGGCTTCAGTTGGATTAAAGTTTTACATTTCCCTGGTTTCTGGCTGTTCTCCTGGATTGTTTTTTTTTTTTTTGGCTTTGGTCTCTTTTTCATGGTTTTTCAATCCTCACAACTATACTAACAAATATAACGTGTGTTTGATATACCAAAGATGAAATTAGCACATAGTAAAAAAATTGTAACACTGGACTTATTTAGGTGTTCTACAAGTGCTCGAAAGCCAAGCACTCATTGTTACATTTGGTCTTGAAGCTGGGGACTCGAACATCTTGAGCAGATAGGTAGGCTGCCACTTGCCTCATGCTTGAACTCAAGTATTACGTCAGGCAATTAGCTGCCAAAGCTTACCGAGCACATTATTCAAGTTTGAGCGAGGTAAGTACAGCATCAGCTGTGATGGAGGGGGTGGGAGTGTAAATTATAGCAACAGTCAGGAAGGAGGGTGGTTATGTTTGGGGATTGGGAATGGAGTTTTAGGGTTACAGGACCAAGAATGGTATTTTAGGTTTAAGGAGCAGGAAGGGGGTTCTTAGCATTAGGCAGCGAGAAGAGAGTCTTAGGGTTAGAGAGTGTGAAGGGAGCGATAGTGTTAAAGTTAGGGTTTTGGTAGGGCTATAAAGTTTTACAGGATAGGATGTTGGGAGGGCTAAGTAGTTACAGGAGAATAAGTTTGTGGGACTTTATACCTCTCAGCTGTACAGATTTTCGCAGAATGTCCAAATTTTTGCATCATATTTTTGGTCTGTTCCTCAAAGAAATTGTGATTTTTTTTTACATCAGTGGGATTATCTAAGGATTAACATCAATAAATAATGACATGCATTTGAGTTTCAGACTCCATATCCTTCAGAAAATGCATGCTAACACAAATCCTGTTATTGTTATTCTAACAACTTTCTAAGTTTCTAAGAGTAATATTTAAAATGTGCCCCTATTTTTGGGCCTTTGTACCCCCCTTTATGTCTGGCTTTGTCCAGATTTCTTGAGCTAAGAGGTTGAGAGGTATGTTCATTTTCAAGCATGTGGCAAAGATCAAGTGTGTTGCACACAAAACCAGCACTCGAGCACTTATCGTAGACTCTATTTATTTAATCTGGCATTATTACAGACTGAGTATCCTTAGTTCCTTTTGTAAAGTTTATTTTACAAAATCAGGTAAGAGACATTAAATTAAAATCATAAATAAATGCGTGCTATATTTTAACTATGCTTATTCTAAACTGTAAACTAGTAGCAAAAGATATCCCTTTAATTAAAATAACAAAGTAATGTAACAGTGAACATGCTTATTATGAACTGTAAACTAGTAAAAAAAGATATCCCATTAATTAAAATAAACTACTGTAGCAGAGAAAATATCTTTTTATCAAACATCAATAGTAATACAGATATGAACATATTACTTCCCTTCATATTGTCAAACAACTTGCTGCAACCCCACTGTGTATTTTTGTCTCCAATCATGGCATTTTACACAGTGTATCCCAATAATATGTAACTCATGAAAATATTAATGAAAACATGAACAACAAGTGAGAATGACTAATATTTCTATTGCAATGCTTCTTATACAATCTTAATGTCACTTATCATTAATTAGTAAGTTGACCATTTAATGAGGTCAGCTCCAAACAATATGCTGACATCCAAAGGAGCTTTGTGTGTCAAACATAGTGATATGGTGCTTTGCTTCCCTCCTCCTTTCTTGTCATCATGTCTAGGTCCCACCTTGCTTTCTTTCTTTTCTGCCCACCTATACTTCTCATTCAAAAGTTCTCATCAGTACCCGGTACTAAAAATGATATAAAGGGCCAAAATGCCACAGATATTATGAAACAGAACTAAAGAAGAGGTAACATTTCCTTAAGGATTAGACTAATTTACTGTACCTGCCCACAAAGTTATCAGATCAGATTTTGATAGTGTCCTTGGCACCTGCTGATTGAATTCCAAGTAAAATGGTGCTCTCTCTCAGCACCACTCTGCACTGTAGGTCATGTAAATGGTTCCATCTGTGTGCACCTCTATACACCGTAGATCATTTAAATGGTATCATTTCTCTAGACTGCAAGGCATGTAAATAGTGCCATCTCCCTATTCCTCTTTGCACTATACGTTACATAAGTGGTGCACTACCTTATACCTGTCTGTAGTACATGTCATGTAATTTGTGCTCTCGATGTCTGTTCACCATGTACTTCATGTAAATGGTGCCATCTCCCTATACCTCTCTGTAATACAAGTCTTGTAAATGGTGTTGTATCCCTACACCAGTCTATAAAGTATGTTGTATAAATGGTGCCATCTCCCTGCATTATTCTTCACTATACTTCATGTAAATTGTAATATCTCCCTACACCTTTCTTTGTTGTAGCTCATGTAAATAATGCCATCCCTTAAAATCTTTGTACACCTTAGATCAGATACCTGATGCCATCTGTCTCCGGGCTTCTCATCAGTGTAAGTGCCAACACCACCTCCCTCCAGCTCTCTATACTGCAGGCCTTTTAATGGTGCCATTTCCATTTCCCTGTTTCTCTGCATCCAGAATGGTCTAATGTAGGCTGTTTTACTTCCTGTATGTGTCACATGTTCACTGTTATAAATGTAGTTTGGTGATACCATTTGTCTAGCTTCCTAACAGCCTTCAGAATTTCCAAGAAATTCATATTTGCCCCTACCACTCTTTTCTTCCCTCTCACTGTCTCTCTAGCTGAGTGCCCCCTCCCTCTCTCTCCCTCTCAAACTTTTCTCTTATTTTTGTTAATACTTTTGTAGGGCCTATATCATCAGATCGAAGTTTTGAAACTTTGAATCTTTTAACGGAGATCTCTGTACAGCACAGAAAGGGAACATTTCTCTTTTCTGCACTGTAGTGCAATCTCAGAGTTCATATAGTTAAGTAGTGGGGGGTGTGGGGGGTGCAGAGTGGCTTTCCCCCTGTTTAGAGCATTTAAATGTTTTGTTTTTGTAGGTTGTTGTATTTGTATTACATTTTCGAAGTTTCAAAACGTCAGTCATATGGTGTCAACCATATCAGATTCAAAGTTTTGAAACTTCAATCATGTAATATAGACCCCATTTCTATGTGTGCATTTGTGAGAGTGCACATATGTCTGCTCGGTTTTGTGCCTGCGTGTGTGTGTGTGTGTGTGTGTGTGTGTGTGTGTGTGTGTGTGTGTGTGTGTGTGTGTGTGTGTGTGTGTGTGTGTGTTTATCTCATTCTCTCTCCCTCTCTGTAACTATCATAATACTATTCTATTAGCTTTGTTAATGTGTGTGTGAGTGTGTGTGTCTGTGTGTGTGTGTGTGTGTGTGTGTGTGTGTGTGTGTGTGTGTGTGTGTGTGTGTGTGTGTGTGTGTGTGTGTGTTTATCTCATTCTCTCTCCCTCTCTGTAACTATCATAATACTATTCTATTAGCTTTGTTAATGTGTGTGTGTGTGTGTGTGTGTGTGTGTGTGTGTGTGTGTGTGTGTGTGTGTGTGTGTGTGTGTGTGTGTGTGTGTGTGTGTGTGTGTGTGTGTGTATGTGTGCTTGCACATGATGAATAATGTATCTCTCTGTGTGTCTTAATACTACCTATTATCCTGTTGTATCATGGCTTCCTGTATGCTAGTGATATGTTGTTGAATTCCTCTTTGCTGTTACTCACATCTTCTAACTCCCAGCTCTTCTCTCTGTGTTGTCTTCACTAAAACTGTATATGACATCCCATCTCCATAACCAGAAGACCAGGACTCTGCTTTTAGATTGCATTTTATAGAGACTGCCACTATAGCCTCTGTTAAACAGGTACCGGTTTTCCTACGAAGTCATTTCTGATAATGTGTTCCTTTCAACTTTCTGTCCTGTGATTATATCCCAATTCACTTAATACACTGACTACTTCTGTCATGCAGTATATCATCTCTTCTTTCATTGGTGGACTAACATGTAACAGTCTTTTAATGCCCTTAAGCATTGATCTTACCAGGTCTGAAAAGGGTTAAAGTATGTCATATTTTACCAGTGAGTGCATTCTGATTACTGCATGCAAACATAGGAGCAGTAATAAGAATGCACTCACTGGTAAAATCAATGCTTAAGATCGATGCTTAAGGTGAGCGGGACGATTGCATCTGTTGTGGTTCCTTCTTCCATTCTGGGTGTGTAGGAGGATCAGAGAAGAAGGAAGCTTGTAGTTATGGCTACATCTGTGGACTGATTATGTGTTTTGGAAATGGGAGATTTGCTGATAAATGAGTTCAGAAGAGTGAAGAAAGAAGTAAATACTTCAATGACGAAGTCAATCAAGACTTTGCAGAGTTGGAGAAGAGGTGGAGATGAATGGTGTAACGGGGAAAATAGTCGAGCCTTCTAATTCTTTGTCATTACAGTCAGAAGTAGAGAAGGAGAACGAAGGGAAGGCAATCATGCCTTCTCAAGATTCAGAAGTTGCATTTCAGTGTGAGCTGTTCACTGAGAATATTTTGAACTACAATGAAGTAATAGTTACAGCTCTCCAGTCTGGACGGTTGCAGGATGTTACATTACAAGAACTGATAAATGAAAGTGAACCAAAGAGTGGAAGGCACGTGTCATGGGGGCGATATAATGGACAAAATTCATGATGAAGAGCCTGACTTGTTACATAAAGAAGATGAGAATAAAATGAAAACATATGCTGACATGGTGAAAGGGAAAAAGAGTAGCACATGGTAAAGATATTGAAATGAAGCAAAGAAAAAATTATACAACAGCAATCTTCAGTAAAGAAGAAAGACAGATGGAGAGGTATGACACGTAGGACATTCTTATTTCACTATTAGGCATATCATCAGCAGAAATAAGAGCTTTTACTCATATAAGCAAAGAAACTTTTTTGTGCTATTATTTATGAAAAGGGACAGGCAATCTACAAGGCTTTGGGGGAATATGAAAGTAAAAGGTCTGTGTGCCTTGTAATGCTGATGTGATTAAAGCTTTTTTGAGACAAACCAATAAAAAGTCCATGCACAATTTAGAACTGAAATTGAAAAAGAGACTTTGAATAGGCATTTAAGCAAAGTATACAAATAAGTATTGGACATTTCTAAAGTGCTTGATAACAGAGGTATATGCACTGGGGGATGGGATTCTAATGTTGTTTTTAAATTGGAAACTCAGCCAAGCTAGAATTTTTACTGTGTGATACCTTAAACCTCCTGTAATAGAGGTCCATGGGATACGTACAAATGACCCCCTAAGGACATCAAATGTTTCAGCTATATAGCTTCTGAATATCCAAAACATTTTCCTTTTTAAGTCTGTATGTACAGATTCAGGCCAAAAAAGCCAAGCTGTGAACATGCACATTTTGACCTTCTTATGACCTAGTCAGCACAGCATAAGTGGACTGTTTGGCTACACTCTAGAAACACTGACAGAGCAGTTGAAGTAGTGTCACCCATGACAGCATGATCAAGCATGGTCACATTGGCTAACATCAGCTGACCTACTTCCGTGTGAATGCCATCCCCCTCCCAGGAGACATTCCATCACAGACATTGCCTGTTCCAACATGTCATCCATCTGATCCATTGAATTAGCAACATAGTAGAGGCAGTCACACATGTCAGCCTGTGCCCCATCTACAACCCTAAGCATTTCTTCAGAGGTCTTATTGGAACATTCCTGCACCTCCATGATGGCCCTAAACAAACTTCAAGTGGCACAGAAAGACACACCTGGATCAGGTGGAGGATGGATAGCAGAGATCCTCCAAGCACCCCTAACAACCCTCAATGCATGGCATCTCATCCACACTTTGGCTATAGCCAGAGTCAACAGGCACTGAAGCCACAGTAACCACACTACCCTGATCGAGTGTCTCACCCTCCACCTGACCAATATCTGAGGGCTCACTGGAATGGGTTGGCATAGGCCTACTGGCTGTGTCAGATGGAATTACAGGGGATGGCTGAATGCCAACCATAGTGTCAAATTCAACCTCTGCAACCTGTAACTGTGCTTTAATTTTCCTTCTATCATCAGAGTCTGCTAATTCTCTGGCATCAGGTGGTAAGACTACACTTCCACTGTCAGGATCACCTGTGATAATAGGCAGCGAAGACAGGAAATAAATTAATAGCTACACTACTACAGTTCAACATATGCTAACAAACTAACAGTGGTGCCACTTATTACAGACATTATAATACACACACACACACACACACACACACACACACACACACACACACACACACACACACACACACAAACACACACACAGTCCTGACACCCTACATATGGCTATAACATAAATATTTGTGTGAACTGCCCATCAGTACTGAAATAAAACTATTTGGCTTGCTATGTGCAGATAACTTTACAGCGCCTAGGGAGGATGGTCCTGGAAGAAGTTAAGCAAAAGGTAAGGACACCATCATCACAATTAACAGTAACATGAGTGAAGATCTTTTGGCCCTTTATGTGTCCACTAACAACGCATTTAGCAGAAACTTGGATGACACATCCACCCCAAGCCCATGTGTAATGAACCAGAAACTGTTGTTAACTGTTTCAGTCTATAACTTGCTCCCCCCCAAAGAAATAGATTGGTTAAACAAACTTAAGTATTGCTGTCAATATTTTACTATACAAGGAATATTTAACAATTGACATAGGTAAGCCTACCTGGAAGCTCCTCATGGGGATTACTTGTCCTCCCTGAAACAGCTGCACCAACATCAATCATGTGCTTTTGTGCACTTTCCACTGAGTTCTTTGGATCCCTGACAATGGACAGGAACTCTTCATTTGGTGTCAGTGATGGCTCTGTAGCAGCCCCCCCCAGTAGACATGTGTCCATGGGCCACTGCAGCTACTCTCCACCGGGCTGTTGAAATCATGTCAATAGCCATATGAAATACCTGATCATAAGTCCTGCTGCAGCCCCTAACAGCATTGAATATCATCCACTATCAGTTGCCAGATTTGCATTCTTCCTGACATATCCTCATGGCCTCTCTCAAGCAGAAAGCTACCATATCACCTAAATGCTTCTACATGACATCACTCTCAGGGTCACTGAAGGGGGGTTGCAGGGATTGGGAGGCCTGGGTGCCATAATCCTAGGTGTCATAAAAACGCAAAAGAAGAATATTACACATATCACATAAATAAAAGTCCTACTTAGATATAACACATAAGTAGTAGGTTTTAATATTACCCACTGGAGAGACAAAAAAAATCAAGATATTCAAATATAAAAAAGAAGGATTTATGTGGTTGTAACATGCCACAGTCACACACAATGCAAGGCTGGATTGAAAACGAGGGGAGTAACAATAGCAAATCAAACCTATGTACAAACCTTTTTTGTTTTTTCCAACATAGAAATAGAACATAGCTCCCCACCCCAAAACAGCAGGCAAACAAAGGAATAAAACATCAGTGAACTGTTATAAGTGCTATCAAAAAAACTGTCCCAAAACATGTGTACAGATTTACCACAGAACATTCATTTTTCTGCAATTACCAGTCAGCTCTATCTGTGGCCAGCACTCCCCTAAAGGTGTCTATGAACCATACTAGAAGGCTAGCACCTCTGTGTCATTGACAATATAGGACATTTACATTTCACTGAAATAACAATAGAAGGCTGTAAAGAGAAACAGTTGTAACATTAACACTTGTGATGAAAGTTAATAAGGCTGTGCATTTAAGAAAGTAAAATGCCCAGATAAAAATGCCTTTGCCATTAGTAAACAGATAAAAGTAGCACTTGCTAATGCATATATAGAAATATTTTTTCTAAGTGACACCTGAGCATATCCAGTATATAATTGAAAAATGCAATCATACTTTATCAAGAACAGTAGTCTTCTGTACAAATATATCCAAAGCAATATCAAACTTCTTCTGTGTTATCCACATAAACATGTCTTCTCAACTTCAGGTTACATAGCTACATGCTTCCCTTTTTAGAGTGTAGATTCAGGCCTGTGAGCAGAGTGAAGATGCAAATTATAGTACAGGCACTCCATCACTGTTTGTTGCTAATGGATTTCATCTGTGAATGTACTGATAGGGAGAAGGAAAACACAACAGCAATTCAGACTCCCTTACCTCCAGTAGGTGTGTCAGCCAAGATAGACTTACAAAGTGTAGAAGCAATTCTCTCCAGGTTTTAAATGGAAGTAAGCAGCACACATTTCACAGTTTCTGTTCAGTAACATCCAACCTCCCCTGCATTTGTTGAAAACTGTATATTATTGCCATTTAATATTCTCACACATTTTAAGGACAATGATACAAAATGCCTTACAGACTGCATGTCTCAGATTACTTCTAAGATAAGAGAATAATGAGCAACATAAGCAGAAAGATAAGACAGAGCTGCATTTCTCCAAACAATAGTTATAAATGGTTGTGTGATCACTCATTACACCACATCTGAAATTAATACATGTAGAAACAACTCAGATGTGTACAATTGTCATATGTTTTGTTAATACCATGGATGATGTTGCACTTGCTTGTATGCACAATGATTTTCATTTTCCATTGTAAAGCTGTTTCTGTGGCAAAGACAGATAATACATGCTTACTGTCTTTTGAAGTTTCTTTGGTGTGAGAATTCAAATCCAGATTTGTATAAAAATATTTCACATGTATTAACATATATTTTAAAGTGTTGTTTATTTTATAGATTTTTATTTTTTTTATTTTTAATGCCAGTATTTGAGCAGGGTGCTGCATATCACAAACACAGGAAACTGATAAACACAATAAATGTCACATAAAGTACTTTTTTAATAACCAGTATGTCAACTACACCTGTGGATCCCTTGTATGGGTAGCACATTTGCTAAACATATTGATTCATATAGCATGTACTCTATGTAGATCAAGGTTCAAGTCCCACCCTTGCCTTTTAAGGATGAGACCTCACAACTATTCACAAGTCTAAAACAAGTTTAGCTTTGCTTGTCTTGTTTGTGCAATGCTTAACATTGAGCAAATTTAAGTAATGGCCCACACATGAAGCAGACAGAACACCTGCAGACAGGATGCAGACATTCTTAATTTCAAAAAGGATATATTGTGGCATTTTTTGCTTTCCATCATGCAATGTCACTAAGCAATGTTGTTCAGTATTTAGCAGCCTTCCCCACCACCTGCAGGTTCAGAACATCTGCAGGGAGGAAGCTGACAGTCGACAATTAAAAAACAGATACCTTCTATCAATTCTGTTGGGCACCATGTAAACACTCTAAGTGGTATTGCTCGGCGGTTAACCTACAGAAGTTAACAATGAATAGGGAAATATAACTTGTTTAACTACTTCAGTAGCAGCAGGTGTAAGTAAAGGGCTGTAATATAGATGGTTCTGGGTTCTAATATAGTAAATACCAAACATTTTTACTGTTGCTCCATTTCACTTTATATTAAATGTCACATAAATAGAGTTAACAATGACTAGGGGAATATTCAATGGTTACTCATATGTTCCTGTGGCAGCAGGTATAAGTGTGGGGCTGCAATACAGATGGTCTTGTGTTCTAATGAGCAAATTCCAAATGTTTTTACTGTTGTTCCATTTCATTTTATATTAAATGTCACATACAAAAGTTAAACATAATTATAAATAACAAGTATGTATAGCAGTGGAGCTGATATGAATTATATGTATGACTGACATTATACAGACTATGTTTCTGTAATTATAATTGCACTGTCTAGCTTTGAATGGCCTTCAGACTTCAATAAGACTCATACACACATTATTGTATAGACCAGGACTTTGTCAGGTCACACATATACAAGGTTAGCCTATCAATCTGTCATGTGTATTTATGTATAATTCATGATTATGTCTTAGAAGCAATTCTTCTGTGGAAAAGACATAAAAAACACCAATGTGGAAGAACATGTTTTGTCTCTTATGCATAGGTTTGAATTCCACATTGTAAAAATCAGTTTTATCACTGTATAAAGTAAAAGTAAAAATGTGTCAGGTCATGAAATGTATATCTCCAGTGCATGCCTGCAAGTAAAATCACCTAACAGTTCCATCAGCAAGCAACCCTCAAACTATTGCAACTGTTATATTAACCTTCCCATTTAAAAAGATTCTTTCCTCTCTTTTTGGCACTGTTGCTCTCTGCTTAACATCATGCAAATGAAGTTGGCATCAGTGTTCAGGTTCACACACTACCAGTAAAAGCGATAAAAGGAATTGGCAGGAAATCATTATTAGCTGCTTCTATTCTCTCTGCTTGGACATGTCAGATGGTAGAAGGGAAGGTGCCCAATTTATGGTGGAGAGGTGGGGTGTTGAGGAGTCCAGAATCTTTACTGGACTCCTTGTAAAGTGCCACAGCCGAAGGCTTTTTCAGGGTGACTATACTAGCTCCCAGTACAGGTCACGGGTTTGGAATAGTCTGGCTAAGACTGCCTCCAGTGTGACTGGCATTCCATGCACTGGAGAACAATGTAGGCATCACTTTAATAACCTAAAAGGGCACAACTGGGATACACTCGAGCAGAATTTATTGCTGATAAAAAGCTACATATAGGCAAGGCTGGTATGCATAATGATTTTCTCTTGTGCTCTTTTGTTTATTCTACAGCCAATGCTGAGATAAATGTAAATAGAGAAGCTCATGCTGAGCATCTAGAGAGACTGAGGGAAGCAAGGGGTACATATGTAGCACTTGAGAAGTATTATTGGTAACTTTTAAACTACAGATATAGCAAAGTAAGCATGCATATCCTAACTGTAAAAGCAAGCATGCATGCTTCAGTCTTTAGCACAAACCAGCTGTAGGAGTCAAGTATAAGACTGTAGTCAGATGTTGTGGGTTCAAATACATGACAAGTATAAAAATAGTGCAACCCTTTAAAAATATTACATAAATTAATTTGTACACAAGTGGCATAAATGCTGTGCTGTTAACTTAATCTGTATAATCGGACCAAGCATATGTGCAACATCTGCACATTGCAAGGATTACATTGAGCAATCCTTAATTATAGTTTGTAGTTGTTTTGTGTTATACTTAAATATAAAAGTTCAGATAAAATACTGTTGTTATTGTGATAATGTATTATATGTCACATATGATGGTACTAATTTTATCTCTTTTTTTTTTCTCTGACCCATACCCTTATCTCTCTTTTTTTTTAGGTGTCATCAAACATTTCCATGTCATCCATCTATAACAAATCACAAAATGATTTACAGCACAGGGAGGTAGGCCAGCCCTAGTGGCTCAACCTGCCCCCACTCCACTGGCTCTGGCACCAACATCCAGCACATTTGGGACTCAACCTGGCAGTACTGCCTCTGCTGTATCTGCACTCGAGGCCCTCAGGTAGCATTACCCCAGCAGTTGGTGCTGTGGTATCCTCCAGATGTACTGGCAGAAGTGGGGATTTGATCACCCACCAGAAGATGCCAGGGTTGGTGTGTAGGGTCATGCACCACCACCATTGGTGCATGCATACACAAAATGGAGAAGCTAGTCTGCCTCTTGGTCCATAGAAGATGTCAAGCACTCCCACAGCCAGTGGAGTAAGGCAACGATGATGACAGTCCTGTGGGTGAGGACTAGATTTTCACTGTCCCCATGTTTGATGGGCATGGGCCTCTGTTGTCCCCTCCCTGACCCCAATCATGGTTTCCCCCAACCTTTTGCAGCTCTCACCATTCCTGTGTCTTGTCTTATTTGTCTTGTTTTCTTACAGCTGCTTCCTCACCTACCCTACTTACCTGACCCAGAAATACCTACGTCCCTTACCGAACATTCCTCTCTTACTAAAGTAAAAATAATGGGCACCTGTCCTACAAAAGATATCATGCCATACATAGCTCTCCACTTTGCACATGTATCTTCTTGACACACTTGATTTAGTCCAATTGGCTATACAGCATGTTTGCATTGTTGTCACCCCTCTTTGTTGAGATGATGGTCCAAATTCTACTAATATTCTGTACATATTTTCATGTTACACTGTTGAAGAAGTGGATAGCTATTGTTCTTTCCTGCCTTCCTCCTGCACATTTCTATATTGCTTCCCTTTGTTCTTCCCCCTGTTTGCCCCCCATTTCACCACTTTCCTATCTACCCCATTTTAACACCTTTAATCTGGTCAAAAAATAGAATCATGCACAACACACGTAAGTAAAAAAAAAAGCTATGGAGCCCTTCACTTTTTTGGCCTCTGTGTTTGCATGAAGTTTGAGATTGTGCACTAATGTCCAGCGATGGTGAACAGCTCTTCAGTAGTGTGGTTACCTCCATGCAATGCCTTTCAAACATACTGCACAGAGGTAACATGAAGTGAATGTAGAATGAAAAATTATTTCATTACATTATAAATACGTATTTAAAACTATTAGGATACACCTGGATTCGAACACCATATCATCTTGGTGCCAAATTAAATCTGTAAATGCATTTATACCTGCTGCCACAGAGTCAGCTAAACAGCAGGTGTGTTTCATTCACTCAGTACTCAGAACTCTCAGAATGTTATCAATGAGGCTTTCGTTTGCTCAGCACTTAACTACGTGCAAACAGGAAAGCAGTGTAAATGTACATCTCGCAAGTGCAAACACTTTGCCATCAATCATGTAACCTGGCTGCTCGGCAGTGCATTATGGAAAGTGCAGAATAGCATGTATTACATATGTTTATTGTACATGTAGTCTTCATCCCATGAAAGTACATGTAAAAAAAGCAAACAAAGGGAAGGTATTTTTTTAAGTAAACAATGCATACTTTCACTGCAGCCATCTGTGACCTCGCCCCATGCACTGCAAACTTTGTTTCTTGGTATTTCTTCACAAATATATTAACTACACTACAGAAATAAATACATGTTTTCTTATATATACTGTGGATATCAGATTTTCCAATAGCTGTAGTAATGTGGACAGCTATTTGCATATAGTCTGTAAAGCTGTCTCTTAAAGTATGCCTGCACATTGGAAACACAACAGCAAATGACACATTGTACACTCATCAATTTAGTAATATGCAGAACTTTAAGATCTTGACAGTTGTACATGTTGAACATCTGCTCTCAAACATGCAATGATGATGTCATCCACTATAAATTGTCATGCAGCCTTGTAAAAGTCAGATTTGTCCTGTGGTACTTGTATTAAGTAGCAAGTTCTGTAGTCTTTGTACTTAGGTAGGGGTTGTGTACTCACACCAGTCATCTGGTGCTTGTGTGTGTGTCTGTCTAGTCAGAACAGCATAACAGTGTATCCTGCAGTCACCACTCCAGTCCCATGGAGTACAAATATTTTCACAGTTGGACATGCCTATACATCCAACATCTTCTCTTAAACATGCAATTATGATGTCATCTACTATAAATTGTTCTGCAGCCTTGTAAAAGTCAGACTTGCGCCATGGCACTTCTGTAAAGTACTGAGTTCCTTATCCATTGTACTTAGATAGGTGAGGGTTCAGTTCTCAAAGCAGTCAACTGGTATGTATGTGTGCTTGTACACTTGCTTGATATTAGACAGAGCATTTTACAGTTCCCTATTAGAAGACTGAAGATCTAATATATACCCTATTTTACAAGAGCATGTAGGACACTGCAGTTACCATCTTCTCCTCACCAGGTACTGTTGCTGTCATCACCTATTAACTGTTCTCTGACACTCTTCAAGTCAGACTTGTGCTATGGAACTTGCATTAAATACAGAGTTCTCTAGTTCATGCACTTAGGAAGGGTTCTGTTCTCATAGCAGTCAACTGGTGTGTTGTGGGGGTGTTTGTGCACTTACTTGACATTAGAGAGAGCATTTTGCACCAGCATGAGGGATACTGCTATTACCATCCTCTCCTCATCAGATACTGCTGATGTCATCCCCTATAACCTGTTGTCTGACACTCTCCAAGTTAAATTCTGCTGTGAAATTAGTATAAGACAGACAGTATCAACACACATCAAAGACTGCTGCCACAGCCATGAAGACACATGAGATAAAATAAAAAAAAAGGGGGGGTTCTTATGTTATGGAAACAAATGTGCAACCCAGTGATAATGTAGACATCACATCTCTATGACTAAACCAAGTGGTATGTGACCTGGGTACTGTGGTAGATGGTATGTGGAACATCCACCAGCATGTGACCACAGTGGTGACTACTCCCTTGCATTTAACACAACTGAGACATCCATATCAAAGGTCATAATCCTTCCATAGTTCACAGCCTTCATCACACCATTAACTGAGTACTATGCAGCCTACTTCATGTACCTCCTTACACATCTTTCTGGGATTCATAACTTAAGTGTACCACCTTTGCAACAGTGAGCTCCCACACATCTTTTTTTTCTATACCTAGGTATTATTTTTGTTGCATAAACATTACTGTCTGATGGTGCAGAACCCCCATCAAGGGGATATAACAGATGTGTGATACCTGTTCTGGTGATGCACACAGTACATAAATAGCTGTTTGACAACATTGATGGGATGGGTTACATTTGTGACAGTGTGGATTTGTCATATATATGCCATGCACATCTGTCAACTAGCCTGGATTGATCATAATGTCACATACAGGTATAGCAGTGTCCCTCCTAACACCTACAGCAGATGTTACACTGTCACCCTCTTAGATTGCTGATATTTCATAATAGTTGTACAAGTGTGTTTGTGCAGAACCATCTCTGATCAGTCATATATGTTATGTCATAGACATGGGATTACTGGTGGTATTATTCTGATTGTGCATGCTACTGTTTACTGTGTCCGTGAGCCTGTAAATTTCTATCCCACTTGGTGGAGACCTCTGCTGACATTAGCTTCATATTCAGACAACTCACTTTGCACAGCTTCACAATATGCACCTAAACCCTACTGTATATAATGTGCCTGATAGATGTCCTCTCCATTGATCATGTCAGAATGCTTATATTACAAAGACATCCTTCTCCATTGTTATGTCACCTTGTGTGACAGTCACATAATATACATTTCCACTGTGCAGTCCATACTGTACCATGTTGATATATGATGAGTGTTCCTGCTACAACTGTCTTAATTTACATGTCTTCATCTGCTATACATTAAGATGTTTCACCTGTCTTATTTCCCTGTGTTCACTCCAACAATTCATCTATGTGTCCCTATTAAATTTACACTCTTCCCCCGACTGTTTATTTTACATGACAGTCCATGCACTGGCATGGATCATTTACACAACATTTTTAAAGAATGTCTGAAATGGGATTCCACAATACTGTGCACTGCATACACTGTCTTGTAATGTCTTTGGACCATATCCATTGCTATATTATTAACCCTGGTAATCATGGTGGGATTCTGTGCAGTCCCACAGAACTAGTTTGCCTATAGGCAAACAGGTCTATGTGTCTGCTGCTATCCATGTTACTTTACATGTTACTTTACTTGGTTTCCTGGCCAGCAGCACTGCTGCTAGCCATGAAACTGTGCTTGTTTATATTTAAACATGGTGCATGGCATAAGTATGTAATTAGTGCTACTGCTCACTTCACAAACAGGTAAATTCCCCGCAGGTTTTGCACAAAGCCTACACTGAGTTTATTGAATCCCTGGTGTTAACATTGCAGTTTAGAACTAATGAACTGGAAGAAGAGGATGCTAAAAATACATCCAGAGTTTGTATAAAGCTATTGGTAACATTGTAAAAGATAGAGATGAGAAAACTTATGAACTGGGTGGTGGAGGTTGGAAGTTGTTTTGAAATGTGAAAAACATATGATGAAACACTTGCCAAGTATTATTTTTGCAGCTTGTCATAGAGGGACATTAAGATATGCTGGCCAGCCTAAATCATATTTCTTTTGTGGGGAATTTCCTCGTTTAATGAATAATTGTGACAAGGTACAATGTAAACAATGTGGGGAGAAATGACGCACAGCAAGAAGGTGTGTGTCTGAATGCAGATTGTATAAAAAAAGACACTTTTGGGTGGATTTCCAAGAGCAAACAGTATATAATGAAAAAGAAATGGAAAGGGAAGACAACATACAAGAGGAAGGACAACAAGAGGCTGGAACAAAGGGTAAACAAAAGGTTAACTAGATGAAGAAGAAACTGTAGAATAAGAAAAAATATGGAAAAGAAAATGAAGAGAGAGAGAGTGCATGCAGGACGAGGGGTCAGGAGAAAGGACTGGCAATAATAATTTTTTTTGAAGTTCTAGCCAGTAAAACATCTGATTCTGAAGATAAAGGATTATTTGTGCATAAAGCTAGGAAAAAAATATTTAATTGGGTAAAGAATAAAAATAAGAAAACAAAAAATGTAAACTATTTCCCCAAAACTTAATCATAAGGAAAAACAACAACTTTAGAATACTTTCAGTAAATACAAACAATGTTATTAACATTGCAAGAAAGATAGGGATACTGCAATGGTGCATTAAATGTGATGTATATGTTATTCTGCTAATGGATGTAAGATTCATAACAAGTGAAAAACTGCAAACAGAAAAAACTGTGGGATGCAAATATAATATGGAGCTTAGGATGTTAAAGTTGCACTGGAGTGGCTGTGTTGTGTAAAAAAAAACTGAACGTACTAGATGTAACATTGGTTGGGTGGGAAGGTTAACTGTTATGGATGTGAAGTGGAGAAAACATGTTTATAGAATTATAGCATTACATTCATAGGTTGGTACTAGGCTATCAGCCCTAGGGCCTACACAAGCCTAGCCATAACAATTCCCTGGCTATTTCTTCTCACACTATTTACTTCCCTGGACCCCTGTTTAGCAGGGCGACTGATGTGATCCCCGGGGTGAATTTCCTTTCTCCCATCCAATCATCAAGGTTCCTTTTGAAGAGGGCCAAAGAAGCACTCTGCTTGACATGTATGGGTAATCTGCTCCAGAGTAATCTATTCCAGAGTCTGGGGAGTCTCTTGGTCAGGAACCTATCCCTCCAGCATGTTTTGATTATTGTGATGACAAAGTTTAGATCCCTGGAGCGTGTGGCTCTGAGAGATTGGGATTTCTTTAAGTGTAACATGTCCAACAGCTCTGGGTTTGACATGGCCTTGTATGTTAAGCAGAGATCGCCTCTGAGTAGACGAAATGCAACAGAGTATAGCTGGAGTTTTTTTAAGGCAGTCAGCATATGGCATCTGCTTTAGACCTGTGATTCTTTTAGTTAGGTATTTCTGCGGCCTTTCCAGTTGTTGCAGATGTCTTCCAGTTGTTGCAGATGTAACTAGCAAGGAAAAAGAGAATCTGCATCATCAAATATTAGAGTTTGTGGTGGTTATCATGGAAATTATAATTGCAGGAGACTTTAATTGTGATTTATGGGGAAGACATAAAAAGAAAGGGAAAAATGTAAAAATATATAGGAGGTGATAAATATGGTAAATTAGCAGTGTGGAGCACTGCGGCACTTAGATCTGAAATTGATTATTTTGGCTTGGGTGGGAAAAAGATGATGATACAGCTCTGACAGTATTTTAGACCAATTATCATAATGTAAAAATGCAGGCATGGAATGATAAAAGGAAATTTCTCACAACTCAAAAAAATAAAACTTTTCACAGTACTCTTTTAGTGTAAAACAACTTTAATCATTGTTTCTGCCTCAATACAAAATTACTTCATCGAAAAGTTAAAAAACCCAAGTGCCACTCCTTTTATAGCAATCAATAGGTCCCATGACCATTAAATAACTAACTCAACAAAGGCTTCTTGAACTTCTATGATTGAGGTTACTAAATCCACTTGTTTTCTCTGCTTGTATAAGGTATTAATGCGGATGAAGGAAGAGCATTAGAATTTAATAGTGAGAATGTTTAAATATAAGTAAAAATTCTGGGAGATGAGAATAAAAAAAAAGAGAAAAGGGATATGCGAATTAACAAATTAAAATTATCATGAAAAAATACTAACTTGGAAAATAAAAATTGATGATGTAGAGATTATGTAGATAAATATAGAAGAATGTCGTATAATAATGAGATGAAACAATAATATTATTATATAAATCCATGGAAAGTGATTAAGGCCATTAAAGTAAAGAAAGAAAAACTGGGATACTAAGATAGTTTAGTGTAAGAATTTCCTGTGGAAACTGGTAATAAATAAGTTACCAGTAAAGAAGAATATGCCATATTAAAAGAAAGATGAAATACAGTTTTATTTTGTGGGGACAAACATACAGCAGAGCATGTTTTTTTCTTTTTTTTGAATGTTTGAAATTTTGAAAGAGTGGTGAAACTCTGGAAAAAACTGTGTGAAGAATGTTTTTGAAACTATTAACTACACAGACAATTTAGATGTGAATATGATTGATGTATTGATATTATAAAATAAAAACAAATAATGTGTGAGAAGGGAAGATAAGAATTTATTTTATGCAATATGGGTTATTAGGAATGAAAGATTTAATGAAATTTTATGTAATGGGAAATGGATTTTAGCAGATACATTGCAAAAAATCAGATCATGATTATGGAAGAAAGTATGGGGTCAATTATGGAAGTATAACAATGAGAATATTATAAAAAATGACAAATAGTGAGAAATAGAAATGCATATAAATGTGCCTGTAAATATATAAAAATTGTTTTTATGTTGTGTTAAACAGTGGCATACTTCTCAACTGTCCTTAATTTTCAGGGACATCCCTGATTTTGACTCAAATTTTAGCTCTGTCCCTCTGAATACCTCCTAAAACTAGTGACTTTGGGCAGAAAGGTGGTGAATTACACTTAATGAATAATTGGCAATAATTAAGAGTTATACACTTCTTTTACATCAGAAAAGGTGTATTAATTCATATGCTCTGATTTTCTCAATGTTTCAACTTAATAGCACTACTATTTTAAAAGTGTCCCTGATTGTCCCTGATTTTTTCTTGACTTTTCCCTGATTCTGTTCAAATTTGTCCCTGATTGGTTGAGAGGTCTGAATAGAGGACAAGGTGACATGAGATCTTTTACATCCACCTAAGCTATCACCAACTCAAAAAGATGGAACCTCAGTTTACCATCTCAGGACAGTACACTCAGGAGTATAGCACCCATCTTCTTCTCTTATGCAGTGTCAACAATGCAAACAAATGGAGTGGGGACTAGAACCCACAGCCTTTTGATTGTCTAATACCAAAGATGAGTATGTCAGTGTGCTACCTGTTACACCACTAACACTGCTTAAAGGATATGATGGTTGGCCTGCCACTGTTAATACATATTCTGTCCCTTTTGCTGCAGAGAGTGAATGTGTGGTGTGCGTGTGTGCATGTGTGCGTGTGTGCGTGTGTGCGTGCGTGCGTGTGTGTGTGTGTGCCCACTAGCAACATTGAAAGTATGTATTTATATTTTTCACTTTTCATTCTCTCCTAAAAGGCCATTTGCTAATCTCATTTCCAGAGAGTTTTTTTTAAGCAGAACCTACCTTTAAACACAATAATGCCTACAACTGTATGTCAGGGAATTCAAGAAATAAACATTTTGTTCAAAGTCCCCATCAAAGCTTGTAAATGTATCAAGATATAAACCTGTAAAATGTAGGCTTTAGACAGATATTGTAACAGCTATGTTGTACATTCGTGCAACAGTTCAGGACAGAAACAGGAGAATGTGTTTAAAAGGGGTGTGTTCAGAAAAAGATGTATTTGGCAAGCTGAAAAAATCAAGACTCTGTGATTTATGCATACAAACATTTAATTGCATCAGTGCCAGTCCATTAAAAGAATTGCTCATGTTTTTCTCAGTTCATAAAATAAGCATGTCATATTCACATATAATTTGGCAGCAAACATCTATTGATTGTGCAAGCTTGTAAAGGCAAAATGTAGGCATGGCTGAGAGCTATAACAAGATCTTATGATATATTTGCAACCCTTAATCTGCCTTACACAACCACTATTTGTTTTTAGCCTTTCCTTACATAAGCTTCAAATATTGAGAGATAGTTGCAGTCACCATTATTTCATTATTTTTATTTTCATTGCCCCTTTTATATGATTTATAATAATACTAACACAGACATTTCCCATAAATGTTACAGAAGTCACATATCCTTAATGGATAAAATGGTATGTGTGCATTCGTATGAAATCTTCTTTCTCAGACATACATGTATGCACACAGACACACACACACACACACACACACACACACACACACATACACACACTGTCAATTAACATTTTACATTAATTTTTTTAACATACAACAAATGTTTGCAAACTAAACATGTAAGATAAAGACAGTGATACCTAGAATCTGATAGGTGCTTGGAGATATGCTTTCTATGCTTTTTACTATGAGAATAGCATAGTCCCTCATGTAAATAACACATGGTAAATGTTTGCATTGGATTTGCAGTCCTGAGAGAGACAGAAAGAGAGGTGGTGGTGAGAAAGAGAATTTGCATGGGATTTGCAGCCCTGAGAAAGAAGGACAGAAAGAGGAAGGAGAGAGAGAGAGAGAGAGAGAGAGAGAGAGTGAGTGATTTTACAAAAAAGACTATTTAAAAAGCTGCTAGATAAGTCCATTTTACTCCTTTACAGGACGTATGCCTGCTTAAGGAAAAATAACAAATAATGAGCACAATATATTATATTTTCTGGAAAAAGACATTGCTGTAATCTGTCCTTTCAACCTCTGCAATCCATGTCACATATAGATTATAACACATTTCTTGTACACTCCAAACCATCTTCTCACAATGTCATTTATTTGTAAGCCTTTCACTTAAAGCACTAACAAAATGCAAAACAGCACAAGCTTAATGAAAATTAAATTGCCAAAGCCATGTGTTTAATAAGCCAATCAGACCAATTAACTTAAATTTCATTTGTATTCAATGACCAAATCTATCAATTCTATTTTTTAAATGAGATGTATACCCAGCTAGAGGCCATGGAGATGCTTCAATTTTCCTACCTTAGGCTGACTGCACCTCAAAAATCCAATCTTATTAATCCCATTATTACAAGGTCTGTTCAATTTTACCAACATAAACACAACATTGACTATCTGCTAAGAGAGGCTTGATCAAAAATATCTTACCTTCCCTGGGGCAATCTCCACCTTCATAAGGATAGCAGCATTCCACATCCTCCTCCAAATTATTAATTCTCCTGTTTCATACTCACCTTCCGCTAAGGAACAGATGGAGAAATATAAATCCACTCTTTTTCATCAAACTCATCTCATGAGGTGATGTGAGCTGACTTACTTTAATGGCCTCCCCAAGTCTTTCACATAAAGATGCTTTCAGGTTAGATAAATGCACTCCATCCTCATGATAAAACTGACTACATTTCATGTTTATATAAGGATGAGCTATGAGCATTCCTGCCTAAATCCTTATTGCCTTATTCATGAACTCATTTGACCTGCTCCACAGCTTTTCAGTGGTGATTACTGGAATGGCTATTTGCACCATCTCAGATGACATTGGTGCTCTCTTGTCATTTTTCTTTTACGGTTGCGAGATTTCTACTTAAGTTCAATTCCAAAGTCATTATAAGGTGCCTGCCCTAAATTATTCCATCCCCATGCAAAACTAAAACTGGTGGAACCCATGTCTCTTGGTATACCATCTCTCTTAACACTCAGTGCCATTTCATTCCTGATTTCTCCATCCATCTATATTTCAGAATCATGTTCATCCAGCTGAGCTACTCTTCTGTCTGTCACAGCCTTTCTTGATATAGTGTACATTCAAACATACAATTGGAAATTTAGAAAACAAACCCAGATGGTGGAATATCAATATACACTGGACAATATAAGAAGAGAAAGAAATTACTTGAAGTGAATAAGATGTCCCATTCTGCCCCACCCCCTTAAAAGCACACTTATGGAAACTGCCAAAAATTTTAAGGGTACTATTAGAAAGCTCAGAGTAGAATATGAACTTACAACAGACACCAAAACAAAACAATAACAAATCTATTTTAATCTGTGCCAGGAAGTTAAGAATTGATATGCAGCAATGATCAGGACTAATCCACAATAATTCTGCCCACTCTAATCAAAAGAATATAGCTAATATCCTAGCTGACAAATTTTGCAAAAAGTTTACTCTACCCAAATTATAACAATTCAAAACATTCCACTGTCCTAGCCATGTTTCATAATTACCATTGAATAAACCCTCTTGGCTTCTCCAAAAGCTAGAAATAACACATCAGTGGGCCCTGATAACATACCAGGTTGTCTGAGCCAGCTCTATGGCATACAGAGATAAAGCCCTGTCTATAAAAATGGATAACATGAAAACAATTAGCAGCTTGGGCACCTGTAGGAGCTCTCTGGGTGGGTGGATGTGAGCATCTGCTTCTGACTTGCCCATCCTGGGGGAAGGGATGTGGCTTTGGCTCCCCCTTATGGTGTTACACACATTGGAACCAGACTCTCACCACTGCAGTAATGGATGGACTAATAGGGCTTTCTGGGCAGTAATGAAAGGGCTGCAGGAACCTCCTGTTGTCCAGAAATGCCAAGCTTCCTCTCCTAACGAACATGGGGTCTGACTGGGTGCAGGTAAAGGACCCCTTGGGTGAAGTTCTATGGTACCATAAAAAAAAAAAAAAAAAAAACAGGTTGCCTGATTATTCCTAGCAAATATGAACTGTCTGAACCCCTACTTAAACTCTTTAGTTTAAGCCTCTACATTGGTTACATATATGAGCCTGCAAAATGACCACTGAAGTGCCATTACACAAGGGGACCCAACAGTAGAATCTCGTAGCTATAGACCCATTAGCCTCACTAGCTCCAGAAGCATGCCTCATGACCCTGAAAATTGAAAATAATGTAACCCTGGACCCTGTCAGTTCAGCATTGTCAAAGGCAGTTCCTGCTTTCTTAACCTCATTAATCTCTTTGAAAAGTCACAGAAGTAGGGAACTGCAGTCATGCAATGCATGCAGCATATCTAGACCTGGTCAAGGTATCTGACACTATTCTCCATGCAGGTATTAATGACAGACTTGAACATTTGAATATAAATCCTCATGCTGTGCAGTGGAGAGCTAACTGGTTGTCTAACAGAACCCATGTAGTCAGAGTCACATGTGCCCAGTCCGAAAGTAAAAAAAGTTACTATTGGTTTACCACATGGGTAAATGTTGCCACTGTCCTATTTCTCAAGGCTTGAAACCAACACTCCTGATCTAGGATTATCTAAGTTTGCAGATTACTATAATTAAGCATTGTTATTCATTCCTGCTCTGAATAGGTGTTCTTATTCATTCCTTTACTAACTCACAACTGTTCCAGCATAGGTTAGACTTTGATAACAATTGATGCATGGACAATGGTCTCAAACTAAATAAGAAAACATGCAATATAGATCATCTGAATAAGCAAAACAGAAAAAGAAAACATTTCTAAATCATATTGTGTAGGCAAGAAAACATTACAACATTTTATTCATACATTATTGATAATTCCTTATATATCAACCATCATGGCTCCACAGTGGTTTGGCAATCCTAGACTAAAGAATATGGTATCCTTGGAAATCCTCAACTAATTTCCAAATGCTTCTTCTCTAGATCCAGAGAAGTCTTAATTCCACTTTACTAATCTTTTATTAGACCCATTCTTGAATATAATGCCCATTTTGGCATACATTTGTTGAAACATATCACTAAGCTTGAGAGACCTTAGTGATTATTAACTAAAAAAGATGAATGGCATCAAAACCCTCACTTATCAATCAGGCCGGAAACACTTTCACTCTACTCATTCTTTTATTCACTCCTCTGTGGTGATCTGTGTCTAGTTTTTTGAACCATGAAAAACTTGGCATTCCTAAACCTCTTATTTTTTTCACAGAGCAAAATGTTCCTCAAATACCCAGTCAAAAGATGTAAACCTTCATAAACTGATCAATAAAACATGTTTGCTTCATAGATTCATATCCCAAAGTATCCCCCACCTCTGTAGAAAATTTCCACTAAATGTCAACCAGAATAGCACCATTGTCACCTTCAAGGTAAGCCTAGATAATTGGATGGGCAGCCTTAAATTCTCTCTGGTCTATCCTGTGTTGCCCTCCATGAGACTGGAGAGAGCCTCTACATATAGTTTATTGTCTCTTCGTGAATTGATCTGTAAACTGGTTGATTACTACTTACCTATGAACCTATACACCTGTGAAGCAGTGGTAAGCTATGCGGCAAGGAGACAGGATGTCTAGAACTAGGGTGTCTTCTGCATTGTTTTGTAAGTGTTTTGTTGCTTTGTCTCCTAACAGTTGCAAACATCTGAAGGCTATGTATTTTCACAGAAAGATGCTAAATTCTGTTAGATTCTTACAAAGTGGGGGGGGGGGGTTAGCTTGGGAACTAAAGTCAGGTGACGAAAAGTGATGTCATCCAAGCTAACCCAGCAGTAATATTTGATATTAATTTAAGAACTCTGTCAGAGAAATAGACTGGGCCTTTTGTATTTGTCTTTGACCTGACAACATCAGCACATCATCACCTCTGCACTTGCCTTGTTGTAGGTAAGTTTTTAGGGCATAGTAACTCTTTTAGATTCCGATAGGAGTATAGTAAAGTATAGCTTATATGTTTTCTTTCTTTATTTGAGACTGTCCTGCAATGTTGATTTAAACATTTCCTGTGATTTGAACTCTAATGTAACTGATTACTTACTGAGTATTGTCTTGTTCTTGTATTATTTATTATTAAATATATTTAAACCTTTCAATTGTTTAGGGATATTTAAACTCTCAGTGTACTTGCATATCTATTTGGTGACACAGTACATGCCACTCCTAAATAGCCTTGCTCTTGTTCAGATTACTATTTGGATTAATAGTAATATTATACAGTAGGATTGCCCACCCTTTGCTAAGGGCCTTAAAGTAGCTGATAAAGAGTGGCTGGTGGCAGTTGGAACTACCTTATAGTGTGGACAGAAGGAGACATAGTTATTAAACTTGTACCAGCCTATCCCAGGTGTGTGTGTGTGTGTGTGTGTGTGTGTGTGTGTGTGTGTGTGTGTGTGTGTGTGTGTGTGTGTGTGTGTGTGTGTGTGTGTGTGTAAATCAAATCTCAAAGAATGTGTCTGTCAGCTACTTCTGCAGCGACACAAAGCATTGGTTGGACAGAGAGGGTACTGGAGATCTGGTCTGGCCAGTCAGCTGAGATCTCTAACCTATAGCTGTGCCAGTGGGGAGTTGGGGAAAGAGGGAGAAACCAGCCCCTGACTTACTGTGATCTCTGTGTGCTCTTAAGGGAAATTGCACTTTACTGTGTGTGTACTTGCCATCTTCCCAGTGTGTACTTTCCCCACTTTTGCCAGTGGTGAGGATTGAGGCTTCTTGATTACTGGGCCAGTGCAGGGACATCACACATTAATTGGTTGGCAGTGGTAGGATATCCAGATCACATATTAACTGGCTTGTAGTGGTCTGGATATTGAATTCCTGTAGCCTGTGAACAGTGGTCACTAAGGAAGGTGTTTGTACTGTCAGTCAGCCACAGTGAACATTCAGTTTCATATCACAATTGTTTTATTTTTTTGTTAGCTTAGTTAGTCAGGGAGAGCGGGCAAGCATGTCATCAGAGGAGTATGGCAAGCTGACAAGAAGTCAGATGGCTGAGATGTGCCAGGCTAAAAGACTGGTGCATGCTAACCTGACTAAAGCTGAAATGATTGCAGCCTTGGGCATAGCTGCATCACAGACCAGCAATCAGGAGGACAACCCGGCTGGCCTTGGATATGTACAATCCCAGAAAATGGACAGTTCAACCTTTCCACAAAGGACTTAAAAATCCATCTGGACTTAAAGAGACTTGAACTGGAGACCAAACGTATTGAAACAGAATCAGCAGAGAGACTGCGACAGGAGAAACAAATGGAATTAGAAGCAGCAGAGAGACTGAGATGTCCGGAAGCTGAAGAGAATGAGAGGCAGAGGCAACATGATAAGAAGATGCTGACTCTTCACCAAGGTCATGGAGGCAATGGGAAAGGGAATAACTGAACCCCAGAAGTCACAAAGGTCAGTAAATTTCTTCTACAATTTACAGAGGGGGATGATTTTTATAGTTTCATTCATATGTTTGAAAGGGTATGTAAACAGTATAATGTTGACCAAGGGCTCTGGGTATGGTTCCTGACCCCCTAACTCCATGGTAAAGTTGCAACTGCTATTTCTAAATTGCCTGATACTGATTGCTTAGATTATAATACTGTTAGAATGTTTTTTTACAATGTTTTAAGTTAACACCTGAAGCTTATAGGAAAATGTTTCGTGAGCATAGAAGCAAGGCAGATGAAAGTGTGTGTGTGTGAATATATTGCTGAACTAAGCACTTATTTTCATAGCTAGGTGAGTAGATGTCAGGTCACCACTTTTGAAGAGCTGGAAGACCTTTTGATGAGGGAACAAACCCTTAGCACTTTGCCTGAGGACACCAGAATCTGGTTAGCTGATAGGCAATGCAATACTGCAGATGAGTTGGGGAAGAAGGGAGACATATACCTAGTAAGCAGGGTATCACTGCACAGGAAAGGGATACCCAGTGCTGCTCATGGGTCTAAGGGAACCCATGATGGACAGCCTAGACCACCCCAGCAGGGTCCGCTAGTAACAGGGGAAGCCACACGTCCAGGTGCACATCCAGGACTAAGGGTTAAATGTTTTAAATGCAACCAGTGAGGCCATGTAGCATACAGATGTCTATGGAGGCAAGGTGGGGAACAAAAGGTGGGAGAGCCAGTAAGTGGGAATGACAGAATGTCAGCAGTAAGTTGCCTCAAGACAACAAGGGTACCAAACTACCACAAGAGGTTATATCCTATCTTAGTAAATGAGAAAGAGGCCACTGCTAAGAGAGAGAGAGACACAGCTTCTGACCTAACCATTTTGAAGTCTGCAATGGTTAAAGAGGAGCACTACTTGCTTGGGCAGTCTAATCCATTCAGAGCTTTAGGAGGAACCCCATTCCATATACCTTTGGCTAGGGTTCACCTTGACTGGGAGGGTGGAAAAGGAAGCCAGCAAGTAGGTGTGTTTGAGGATATCCCTGCAGATGTTCTGATAGGGGAATGATTTTGATAATGCAGTACCTTGTGTGCATGAAGTTACATGCAGACAGGCTTGGAGACAAGCATGTGGGTCTGGTAGCCTGGGGAGGACCCAGACAGACCGCACACTTGCAGCCAGGACTGGTGAGGTGGTTACTTCAGGGAAGGAGCTACCCTGTAAGAGTGAGACTGTAGGTGAGCCACAGCTGATTGTGGGTACTGATGTTCCCGTGGACAGAGTGACTGCAAGGGCAGAGGTGAGTAGTAGTACCCAGGCTGACAGTGAGGCACTGGTGTCAGAGAATGTCAAAATTCCTGTGGAAGGGGAGCTGGGAAGAGTTACAAAGAGAGAGAGATGAGACAGGCTCAGCTCTCAAACCCTACATTACAAGGTCTGAGGGAGGTAGCTAGTGAGTCACCTGATTGTCAAGGGAAGAGAAATCTGTATACTGGGACAAAGGTTTACTGTATATAGAGAGTAGACCCCTGAGGGAGGGCTAGAGGGTGAGAGAATACAGCAGTTGATAGTACCCAGAGCCTACCGTCTGGCAATCCTAGCCATAGCCCATGATATTCCCTTTTCAGGTAATATGGGCAAAAAAAAAATACCAAGAAACATATTATGCAGAACTTTTACTGGCTGGGATTTCCAGAGATGTAACAGGGTACTGCAGGACCTGTGAGCAGTGCCAAAAGCTAGGCAAAGCTGGAGATGAGGTGAAAGTGCCTTTGATGCCTTTGCCTGTGATTGAGGAGCCATGTCGGAGGGTAGTTATGGATATTGTAAGTCTACTGAGTACCCCAAGTTCAACAGGGAAGAAGTATATCCTAGTGATAGTAAATTATGCTACCAGATACCCTGAGGTAGTGGCTAAGTCCTCCATTGAGGCAGAAAAGGTGGGAAATGCCTTGTTATTGATTTTCAGCAGGGTAAGTTTCCCAAATGAAACACTGACTGACAGAGGTGCCAGTTTTATGTCAGTTCTACTGGCTTGTCTGTGGAAGCACTGTGGGGTGAAGTACCTAAATACCAACCACTACAATCCCCAGACTAATGTTCTTGTGGAGAGGTTAAACTCTACACTCAAGTCCATGCTACAGATATTTCCAGACCAGTTCAAGAGGGAGAGGGACAAATATTTGCCCCATCCGTTGTTTGCTTACAGAGAGGTTTCCCAGGAATCCACAGGTTTTTCACCCTTCAAGTTTTTGTATGGGCATAGGGTGAGGGGACCTCTTAATGTTATTCAAGATGGGTGAGAGAGTGAGTGTGAATCCCACAAGGAGCCTGTTGTGGGTTATATCCTAAACCTCAGGACAAGGCTCAGGGAACTCATGGTCTTGGCCCAGGAAAACCTGGCAGAAGCCCAGCATCAGAAAAAGGTCTGGTATGACAGGAATGCTCAAGCTAGAGAGTATGCTGTAGGGCAGCAGGTTATGATTCTCATTCCTGTCAGACACAACAAGCTGCAGGCAACTTGGGAGGGACCCTTCAAGGTGGTAAGGAAGGTCAGTGATGTTAACTACCTTGTAGAACTGCTAGGCAGGAGGCAGGGGCATAAATTGTACCATGTTAACATGATGAAACCTTACCATTATAGAGAGGCTCTTGTGCTGAGTATTTGCAGTGGATGACAGGAGGAGTCTAAGGGGGATCTGGTGACTTATCTCCTCAGTGAGGCTCGGACTGATACCTCAGTGAAAGGGGTAGCAATGTCACAGCAGCTATCTCCTACCCAGATTAGAGAAATCCAAGCAGTGTTAGAGGAGTTTGGGGACATGTTCACTGGGAAACCAGGGTGCACCCACCTGGTGCAGCACCATGTGGCTACAGGACCCCAAAAGCCTATTAAGCAGGCCCCTTATAGGGTGACTGAGAGAGTCAAACAAACCCTGGGGGAGGAGATACAGGAAATGTTGGAACTCAGGGTAATTCAGGAGTCCAGCAGTCCCTAGTCCTCCACAGTGGTGCTGGTAACAAAAGATGATGTCAGCACCAGGTTATGTGTGGACTACAGGAAATTAAATAGTCACACAGAGTCAGATGCTTATCCCATGCCTAGGACAGATGAAGCCCTAGAACAGCTGGGTGGGCTAAGTATCTTACCACTATTGATCTTACCAAGGGTTACTGGCAGGTGCCCATGACTCCCAGTGCTAGAGAGAGGTCAGACTTTGTGACTCCTTTTTCCTTGTATGAGTTCACAAAGATGCCCTTTGGGTTGAAAAATGCCCCAGCAACTTTCCAGTGGCTGGTAGATCGTATCCCAGCAGGAGCAGGATATTTCACCCTTGCTTATATGGATATTTCCATCTACAGCCATTCCTGGCAAGAGCACCTTCAGCATGTCAGGGAGGTGCTGGGCTGACTACAGAGGGCAGGGTTGACTATTAAGCCCAGAAATGTCAAGTGGGTATGGCAGAGGTCTCCTACCTGGGACATAGAGTTAGAGTGTTAAGATCAGGCCAGAACCTGCCAAAGTGGAAGCCATTCAAACATGACCTGACCCTGTTACTAAAAAGCAGGTGAGGGCATTCTTAGGGACAAAAGGATACTACAGAAAGTTTGCCCCCAATTATAGTACCATAGCTGCTCCCCTCAGGGACCTGACAAGGAAAAAGAAACCAGATAAGGTAGTATGGACCCCAGCATGTGAGCCGGCATTCCAGATGCTTAAAAGAGCTTTGGAAGGACCCCCTGTGTTTGCCAGTCCAGATTACAGCAAATAATTTGCTGTGCAGGTGGATGCTTCAAACCATGGGGTGGGGGTTGTACTCAGCCAGGTCTCCTCAGAGAAAGAAGAGCACCCAGTGGTATATCTCAGTTGTAGGCTCCAACCCAGGGAGGAATGTTATGCAGCTGTAGAAAAGGACTGTCTAGCCATATTGTGGGCACTGCAGAAACTTTAGCCTTATCTGTATGGAAGGAAACTCACTGTAGTTACAGGCCACAATCCCTTAACATGACTATATCGAGCCAGCGAGCAAAATGACAAGTTACTAAGGTGGAGCCTAGAGTTGCAAGCATATGATATGTCTGTGCAGCACTGCAGTGGGGTTAGCAATGCCAACACAGATGGGCTGTCAAGACAGGGGATGGGGTGAGGTTTTCACAGATAGTCAACCCTCAAAAGCAGAGTTTCACAAGGGACACTTGAAAAACTAGCTTGAGTTTTTGGGGGAGGGAAGAAATGTCACACTGCCAGCCCAGCTATTGGAAATTTTGTAGATAATTCTATATCATTTGTGAATATTTATATGATTTATACAGAAGCGTGTGTAAAGTATTGAGCTAAAATATAACCACAGCATGCCCTACTGGAATAGAACAGGAGGATACCTGCACTATTGTGACTGTTTTGTATATGTTTAATGGAAAATGGAAAACAGGAGGTTAACTTGAAAAAAATTCCCTGGTGGAATCACAAAATCAATCAAATGTATAAAAGGAGAAAGACAATCATGGCAGACTTTAGGAGGCGCAGCACCCAGCAGGTTAAAAACACTCTAATTAAACTACACAAACAACTCAGAGGACAAATAAAATCTACCAAAGCCAAATTTGATGTAAGTTTGGCCTCCCAGGCCAAGGACAACCACAAAGCATTATTTAGCTATATCCGCAACCTCAAGGGCAATACACAATTGTGTGCAGAGCTCATTGTAAATGGAGCCACCTATACTAAGCCAGAAGATATAGCAAACTTCTTGGCTGATAAATTCATCTCCAACTTTACTCCTCTCTCCCCCTCAACTTTCCTTCAGGAAATATCATCAAATATAACTACCCCTACTATCACTAGGGAACAGGTCTTTAATGCTCTCTCTAAGACCAAGAACACTGCAACAGTGGACCCAGACAATATCCCAGGATGCCTTCTAAATAGCATGAAACATGACCTGTCAGAGCCTCTTGAATTACTATTTAACTGTAGCCTCCAAACAGGCTTCATGCCTCATGAATGGAGAAAGGCAACAGTCATCCCTCTGCACAAAGTTGGACCATCTAACTACAGACCCATAAGTCTCACTAGTCTTATATGTAAAGCCACGGAAAGAATTATAATGGAGATGATCAATAGAGATATAGTTTACTCCAGACATTGGACCCAACCCAGTTTGGTTTCATAAAGCGCAGATCATGCCTACTCAACCTGGTGGACTTCTTTGAGAAGATCACCAAAGCAATGGATGAGGGCAAAATCATTCACACTGCCTACCTTGACCTGGCCAAGGCATTTGACAACATACCCAACTCGGGCATTGTTGACAAACTCAGGAGGTTAGGTGCAAACCCATATGGCACCCAGTGGATAGCCAACTGGCTCATGGACAGGACCCTGGAAGTTAGAACTGGGGAGTCCACCTCTACAAAGAGGCCAGTCACAAGTGGAGTCCCTCAGGGATCAGTCCTTGGATTGCTCCTTTTGGCATTTACTTCTCAGAAGGTAAGGCCAATGTCAGTGGTCTCTGGCTAACTAAAATTGCAGATGACTGGAAATTAGGAGCTGTCACTGAATCTCACACTGACAAAAATGTTCTCCAGGAGGAGCTGACACAGACAAACTGGTGTAAGAGTAATGGACTAAAACAAATGCCAAGAAATGCATAATAGTATCCTTTGGGAAGTCATCCATCCCTGATAACTATCACATTGATAACACACCCCTTAGAGTTGACCCAGTAGTCAGGGACTTAGGGATACACATACATAGTAATCTAGCCTTTGATCATCACGTGACTACAGTGTTGAGGAAATCATTCTATGTTGCGCAACTTATAAACATAGGTATGGCATCTAAGTCCAATGGTGTCATTATTCCACTGTATTCAGCATTCATCAGACCTATCATTGAGTACAATGTCTCCTTTGGTATGTACCTAACCAGACATAACCAACAACTGGAACATCCACAGAGGTTCCTCACTAAAAGAATACAGGGCATAAGTAGTATGTCCTATGCAGACTGCCTCAAGACCCTATCCCTGTATTCTGTCTCCTACAGGCTTTTGAGGGGAGATCTATGCCTGGCATACAAGGCATTGTCAGACCCCACTCTGATGGACCTCCTGCATATCCACAAAACAAACAGTATCAGAATTACCCATTCTGAAGACTTAAACCTTGCCTGTGATATAAATAGGACCTTCTGGAGAGATAGGTATGTCTCCCAGAGACTTCTCCGTCTATGGAACAGGCTCCCCATCCATGTGAAACAGAGTTCCTTCCTAATCCAATTCAAGTGCAACTTGAACAATTGGATGGGAAACCAGACATTCATACTGGTTTGGCACCTGTGTCTCTGATGCAAACCAGTAACCATGTAAATGGTTCATCTTCCTGGTCCATGCTTACACTCATCAAGGGTATCTGAACTCGTCAGAGATTTGGGATGAATGGCTAGGCTTAAAAAGGCCCTTGTGGTTGTTAGCCTAATAAACACCTATGAACCTACTCAGAGAAAAGAGTTGAAATTAAATTATTTTATTATTGCATCATAAAAGTTAGTTTTAATGCAGCAAGGAAACAGGATATCTAGAATTAGGGTGCCTTATGCATTGTTTTGTAGGTGTTTTATGTCTCCTACCAGTTGCAAACATCTGAAGGCTATGCATTTTCACAGAGAGATCTTAAATTCTGTTAGTTTCTGAGAAAGTGGGGTTTTGCTTGGTAACTAAAGTCAGGTGACAAAAAGTGATGTCATCCAAGCTAACCCAGAAGTAATATTTGATATTAATTTAAGATCTCTCAGAGAGAGAGAGAGAGAGACTGGGCATTTTATATTTGTCTTTGACCTGACAACATCAACTCATCATCACCTCTGCACTTGCCTTGCTGTAAGTAAGTTTTTATGGCATAGTAATTATTTTATCTTCAGATAGGAATATAGTAAAGTATAGCTTTGATATATTCTTTAATTATTTGAGACTGTCATTCAATGGTGTTTTAAATATTTCCTGTGATTTTGAAATCTAATGTAACTGATTCCTTTGAGTATTGTCTTGTTCTTTTATTATTTATTATTCAATATATTTAAACCTTTCAATTGTAGCTGGTCTGTATAGAGATATTTAAGATCTTAGAGTACTTGCATATCTATTTGGTGACAGTGTACAGGCCACTCCTAAATAGCCTTGTTCTTGGTCAAACTACCATTTGGATTAATAGTAACATTACACAGTAGGATTGGGCATCCTTTGCTAAGGGACTTATGGTAGCTGATAAAGAGTGGCTGGTGGCAGTTGGAACTACCTTATAGTGTGGGCAGAAGGCAGCATAGCTAGTAAACCTGTGCGAGCCTTCCCCAGGTGTGTGTGTGTGTGTGTGTGTGTGTGTGTGTGTGTGTGTGTGTGTGTGTGTGTGTGTGTGTGTGTGTGTGTGTGTGTAAATCAAATCTCAAAGAGTGTGTGGGTGTCAGCTACTTGGGCAGGGACACGAAGCACTGGTTGGACAGAGAGCATGCTGGAGATCTTGGTTTGGCCACTCAGCTGAGATCTCAACCCTATAGCTATGCCAGTGGGGAGTCTTATTGAGGATCTGGAGAAAGTAGCCCCAGACTGACTGTGATCTCTGTGTGCTCTTAAGGGAAATTGCACTTTACTGTGTGTGCACTTGTCATCTTCCCAGTGTGTACATTCCCCACTGTCACCAGTGGTGAGGATTGAAGCTGCTTGATTACTGAGCCAGTGCAGGGACATCACACCCAGGAGTAGACAACTTCCCATTGGATACCATGATACATGTTTTTGGTTTTCAGTTTCAGTCCATGATTTTGGAACCAGTTATTTATATATTTGGGACAAACCTAGTTGCAGGTTGGCTAAGCCATTTAGGGATGCAATGGCTGCTCCTAGGTTGCAGCCATCTGCAAACTTACTTATCTAGAGCCCTTTTGTATTGCCTTTACTTTAGAGAGTGAATGTCAAACAGGAGAGATCCCAAACATAACTAAAAAAGGCCTTGTGCTTGTTTTGGTTTGGGTAGCCATGTTAGTCTCAGACTAGGCTTTGATGGATTGTTTGTTTGTTTATTTCAGTGATGAGAACTCTATCATTCTGATAAATTCTCTTCTTATTTTTTACTCTTCCTCTTCTTACCCGTCTGTGGCTGCTGTACTAAATCATCCAACCAAACTCATTATTTTGTTTTTATCATTTCCCAAACAAATACATTTATTACTGGAAGAAAACAGGTTAACATTTGCATGAGTTTGTCTGTTTACATCATTCTGTTTTTGCACCCGACATATCACTGGTCAAATAACAACCCTACTTTTTCTTCTAATATTTCTTATGATTTTCCAGTCTGGCACAAGGAGCTATAATCAGATTATGAAACAAATGGGCCAAAAAAAAAAAGGATAGGACACTGATAATGGGCACAGAGTTCTCAATACATACAAGGAAGTGGCTGCAAGTTCCTGCTGTGTTTTCTACAATTCTATCTACTACTAGGCAAGGTGAGATTTGCAGGAAACGTTGGCTTGATTAAAATACAGAAGGTGGTTGGATGCAGTGATGTTTTGTAGCTTTATACCAGAAGTCATAGGTATCATTTTACACTTTAAAATTCAGCCATCTTGTACAGATTGAGTGCTCTATAGTTGCAAAGATATTTACATTACATATGCAAATGAAGAAAGAACATAATATATTTTACTGTTTTCCTGTCATTTATTTCTGTTAAGTAACTCGTCTGTGTATTGTCTGCATTAAATGGTCCTGATTATTAGTCTTTACTGTAAGTATTCATATTTTGACTACCAATGATTACTTTTATTGTCAAATCAAAAACTCAGAAGAGGTGCGTCTGTGTCCAGTATACCTCTAATATGCACTCAGTGAGGTTTTCAATGATTAATCATGTGTCAAAAGGAAAATAAGTACCTCAAATTTGTAAACCGCTCTCCAAATATCTAAAAGATATCTGCATCCCAAAACACCAGC
This sequence comes from Protopterus annectens, assembly GCF_019279795.1. Lineage (NCBI taxonomy): Eukaryota > Metazoa > Chordata > Ceratodontiformes > Protopteridae > Protopterus > Protopterus annectens. Next base: position 162,721,498 of record NC_056741.1, read on the forward strand.
ATTTGCATGCATTTTTAATGTAAGAAAACACCAAAGTGAAAGCCTTTTTTTCTCCGATGTACCATGTGAGTACAAGAAAGGTAATAACATGATCATGGTCAGGCAGCATGCTAGTAATTGGTGTAGGTTGTAACTACGGGATAGCTACATTCTCAGTATCTACTCTATTTTATTTGTTTATCTAATTCTATATTTTCTAAATATTAAACCTTCAATGGACATTCTTTCTACTTCTAACATGCAACACTGGCTGCAGACTTATCTAATTCACAGAAATGCACTTTTGAACAAGAGAGCTGGCTCTTGAGTGGTTTCATAACTAACATTTTCATTGCCTATTTCAAGCTATGACATTATTTGATTATTTTGAGGTCAGCTATCTATCCATTCACAACCCCTTTTCCCATTTTTGCACATTGGGTTGGGATGTCACTTCAACAGTGACAATCGTCTAGAGTCAAGGTTTATACTGCTGGATGGCTAGCACTGCCACAATAGTTCTTCCATACCACACAGTTGCATGCACACTCACATCTATGGCCAGTTTAGAGTGTCCAACCCACCTACTGTATGTCTTTGAAATATGGGTGGAAACCGGAGCACCCAGGGGAAACCCACATAAACACTGGGAGGGCATATAGACTCCACACAGAAGGCACCTCTGCTCAGAATCGAACCAGGGAACCTGTTGCTGTGAGGTGACAATTAGAATATCTGATAGATAATATAAATGTGCCTGCAAATTTTGTTCATTAGCTGAAATGCCATGCTAATACCAGTGGTAATATCAAAAACAGTGACAGGGTTCAATAATGCATTCATAAACATGAGACAGTTCTGCTGGATAAAAAAATAGAATCTTTTGGTTAAATAAGACATGAAATTTATCTAGAAGGTGCTGTGTAGTGCAGGGTACCTTTAAGTATCCAGTAATCTTAAATTTTTTAGCAAAATGTCAAATGATATCAGCCTACACTTAAGTTGATGCTATAGCAGTAAGGTATGTGCTTCTTTAATTACTGGGTCCTGAGTATTTTTATGTGGCCTGCAGTTTTGCAACTCAGCAAAGTGAAACAGAAACCAACACCAACTGTACGTGTCACAAGTAGGATCATAACAGAATGGGAGCAGTCTTCTCACTGCTACAACATTGAAAGAATACATTATTACTAAACAATTGATGACTTGGAGAACAGATCCAGAAGAGAAAAACATGTTGGACTGCCTTCAAAAAATAGAAGGAGAAACTATGGTTCAACTTTCTTACTGTCTGGCTTCCTAAGCCTCTGAATTTATCTGAAGCTGTGTTGTATGGTATAGAAAAAGCACTTCATCAGAAACTAACTTTTCTGAGATCAGTTATTAAGTTCTTCACATCTCAAGACAAGGAGCTAATACTTAAAACAACCTGGCCCAAATCTCCTATTTAAACCGGATGACAACCTAATAAGATTTCATAAGACTATTCCATGTGGTGACCAAAAGGAAAAGATTTTTGCCTCTTATAAAATAATTTAAGAAAACAGTTTAAGGAGCATTTGCTCTTTCCTGCCAAGATCAAAATATTCCTTCTGGCTGAAATTAGACAATTTGAAGACCCATATTCTGCACTGTCATGTTTATAAACAAACAAAAAAAAAATTTAGACCAAACTGAAAATATGGACTAGAACAGCAGAACTTTGGAGAGACAAGCAGAAGGAAATACCTGGAAATCAGGTCTATATCAGAACACCGAACATTCAAAATGCCGAGTGTTCTAATATCAATCTCTATCAATCGAAAATTAAAAACATCGAACATTCAGAACAGTGAATTTTTTCCTAGGGAAAAAATTTGCTGTTCCAAAACACATACACACAACACAAACACACCAAACAAACAGCAATCCACACACATACACCTAAACTCTTACACCTAACCCTACACTAAACTATACATACAACACAAACTATCCACTTACCTTAACCCAAACCCTAACCCTAAGATCTGTCACTATTGCACAGTCCCCTCACCCGCGCCCTAACCCTAACTCACCTACCCCGCCCTAACCCTCACGTCCACACAATCACACACTTACCTGACCCACGCCCTAACCCTAACTCACCTACCCCGCCCTAACCCTCACGTCCACACAATCACACACTTACCTGACCCACGCCCTAACCCTAGCTCACCTAACCCTCATGTCCACACAATCGCACACTTACCTGAACCCGACCCATAACTTTCCACCACAGTGCAGAAAATATCGAAGCAACAGAAATGGACAGATGAATTCTTTCCCTAGGAAAAAATTTGGTTTTCTGTTTCTTCGATATTTTCAGCTGAAAACGGGTCGATATTAGAACACTCGACATTTTGAATGTTCGGTGTTCTAATATAGACCCCTGGAAATCCAATAATAAGAAAAAAAACTAAAGGACAAATGACTCTTAGCTTTAATATAACATTGATGTTAACTGTTTTAATGACAAAATTATTTTTTCATAACAAAGTTTACCAATTCAGTTACTGGAAATATAGGTATAAAGAAAGAAACAATGATTCCTTCTCTATAATGTAAATAAATGTCACTTTTTCTTTTCCTGCATGTATTGCTAAGCTAATCTTCTATATTTTATTTTACATATTACATGTATACCTTAGCTTAACAAGTAAATTAACTCTAACTAATAATAAGCTTTCTTTACATATATAGCCTGCTTTCCTTTCTTCATGTATGTGCCACATAAATCATAACGTGATAGCTCATGATAACATAACATAACAGCAAGTTGCTCACAGTACATTAAATAAGTGTGTTGTGAATGGACTGAACGTTTATGGTGTTTTTAACATTTAACTCTTAATTCACATGTCATGGCTGATTGGAATATGTGAGGTGTTGTATGTAGGAGATTTAGATGTGCTTTCTCTAAGAGATATCAGAATGTTGCACTGTTTATGAGTGCTTCTTTACTAATATAGTGATAAAATTGTGGGTGTATGCATTGTGTATAAAGTCATTTTATTTTTTCCCAATTTTTTTCTTTTTTCATATTTGTTTCATATAGTCTTCTGTGATGTTTGGTGATGGTTCATTCATTGGGGAGCGATTAGGAGAAGAGAAATACAGTAGTGAAGACAATTTCTGTGTTTTAACATTGGGGTTTCACTTTGAAATCTGTCAGTTATTCTTTGGTTCTCATCTCCCCTGCTGGGATAGATATACAAAAAATAAATAAAAGAAGGGGGGGGGTAAAAATAGTTATAACAAAAAATAAAATGATAACAAGTGTTATAGCATAAGTTCTTAAATAGCAGGGAACAGATTGGTTTTAACCACTTATAAAGCCTTCTTTCATGGTGTAACATGAATGAAAGTTATTTACTGACAGTGGTATTTCCCTGTCACAGAGCAGGTTCTAATATAATGTTTCTTTCATTTCTTTCATACACTTTTTTCACTGGAGATAATTTATACAGAGTTTTGTGTGTGTGTGTGTGTGTGTGTGTGTGTGTGTGTGTGTGTGTGTGTGTGTGTGTGTGTGTGTGTGTGTGTGTGTGTGTGTGTGTGTGTGTGTGTGTGTGTGTGTGTGTGTTTGTGTGTAAGAAATTCTGGATAGAATGATGTTTTATGCTTGATTTAACACACAAATTAAGTGAAAATAGATAGAAGCTGTTAATTAACTTGCACTGTCTATTACATTTACCTCAAAACTACTGTTTTAACACTTGTAAAACCTATATTTCTCTCTTCAAGTTATATAATGCATTTTAGAGTACTGTGGCATCATACACAATATAGAATTAATTTCTTCAATTCAACTTGTATCCTAAGATATATTATTCAAGTTACATTCTGTTGTATTAATTTAAAGAAGGGAGGATGATCTTGTTTATGTCTGTTGATGCCAGCCCCTTGCCTGGTTGACGTTCTGCATATGTGGCCAATAGATATATATAATTTATGACAATGGTTGTGGTGATGATCAGTGTTGGCTTCTGTGTGGATGTGCTTTTTGAGCAGGAAGTGAGAAGCTCAAATACGCGGCAATATTAGAATCTCATGCTCTCAAAGTTAATTGAAAGTCTGATGCATAGTAAAGGAGGGACTAATATGAAGGTAATAGCATGTTTTCATCAAAGTCAGATAAGCTGGGAATTTGTGTGTCTCTTAAAAAGACTGTAGTGGGTATGTTGACAACCATATGTTACCCCTCAATACAAATATAATTCTGGGAATATGTTATTAGTTATTTTAGACATCACAATTACTCTTTTGCTATTTTATATCTCATAGTACATTCTAGTGAATATATCCTATTTATAGAAGAGACATATCTTGAAAAGTAATTGTATATGCAAGTCCTCACAAAGATTTTTTAAGAGAATTTTATTTGTTCTTTGAAGTATCATATGTTTGCCATAATATCCGTGTATGTACAGTCTTGTACTCATAATTGAGTTTAAATAGTTAACATCATCAATAATATGTAATATAGCATATTAGTAATATAGCATGATGGCTATAAACAATGTTATATGTATTGTCTTTATCTCATTTTTTTCTCAGAACTGAAAGAAATGATTGGATTTATTATAATACTATATAGGCTCTTATAAACAAAATAGAGCCAAATGACTACAAGATCTGCTATACATTACAGTTTGTAAGTTTTATAGCAAGCAAATGAGTGTTTATAATCCAAATATTATGTATATACTAACTCCTTTTAATTTTGTTAAATAAATTGGACTTTTCATATATCAGAACTTTAGAAGCAGTAGAGTGATACTGGATACTTATATGTGGGTATGTGGTTTTGTTTGAATAGAATTGCTATTGAAACCAGGAGTTTTAAACTCCAATGGGGGGACAAGAAAGAACAGTACATGTATAGCAGTTTACAAATTTTTTTTTTTTGTGTGTGTCTACTATTCTTGATACAAAGTTTACAGTTAGTCTGAATTATCTTATATCTATGAGTAAGCAGTTCACTGGATATAATATTTTTCATTATTATATTATTTACAAATGTATGGGGCTATTGCGTCTACTACAGTAAACCGACAGCTCACAAGACCGACAACGAGATCACCGACACCACAAAAATGAAAGTGCAAAAACACGAAAGTTCACATGCCCAACAAAGCACAATCCCAACAGTTAACAAAACAAAAAAATTTGTTGTTCTGAAACACACACACAACACAAACACACCAAAAACCTTATAAACCTACACTCAACCTTACATACACAACTATCTATGCACTAACCTTAACCCAAACCCTAACCCTAAAGTCCATCACTATTGCACACTTACACAGTCACACTCAAATGCAAGCACATATGTTTCGCATGTCGGTGTTTTTGGCGTCGGGATTGCAACTTGTCGAGTATTTCCTTTGTCGGTCTCCTGGTGTTGGTCATCTCATTGTCATTGTTTTGGCTTGTTGGTCTTATCAGGTAGACCCAGGGGGTATTATATGTAACATTTATTTTTTCCTATTTTAGTAGCATTGCCAACTTGAAATGCATATCAATTAATATCAGTGGATTGTATAATGGTTGTAAAAGGGGTAGTTTACACATCTTTTTTAATATTTCATTCCCACGTTATCTTTTTACAGGAAACACATTTAATAAAAGAAGATTTTGGCAGACTTAATACTAAACACTATTCTGCATTGATTAGCTGTTACTATAAACAAAACAGAAAAGGCTTGGCTATTTTATGGAACAATTCTTTGCCTCTACCTAAAATCCTGAATACACTTAGTGATGAATAAGGCATGTTCTGTTCAGTGACTTTAGAGATTCAAAGGAAACTATACACTTTTATTAATGTCTATTGGATACCCGGATTGGGAATACAAACAATTACACAACAGTTGGGGGAAATAATACAAATATCAACTGGAAGCATTATTTTTGCAGGTGACATTAACTGTATTTTAATTGACAAGGATACCAGCACTAGCTGTAAAAGGAAGAAATCTGCCTCAGACAAGGCTTTGATGGAATTCACTGACCTATATAATATGAGAGATATAAATGAGTTTTCAGTATCAGACACTCTTCTTTACACATTTCTCACACAGGCATGGGACACAATCATGAATAAACAGAATATATGTTTCAGTCACTACTAGAATAGATAACATTAAAGTCGTCTCTTACCCACTGTCAGATCATAATGCAAAAACATTTGAAGTTATATTGAATTCTAATAATAACATCCCAATTAAAAGGATTCATGCATATATAGCCAACATGAAAGATTTTAAGAAGTTCTTTAATAAAGAAATTCAAATTTTTATTGAAATTAATCATACAGGTTACACCTCAGAAATTTTTGTATGGGACCCTTTAAAAGCAGACCTTTTTGGCAAATTTACAAGTTGGTGTGCACAAAATAGAAACAACCTTTCTAAAATTCTATAAATAATACAATCTTTATCCCTCCCACTCCCAAAGAAATATATATAAAAGAGTATAATTCTTTGTTTCTGATATTTTTATGGTTTCCTAATAAGCCTAGATTGGCTTTAAACCATCACATTAGAGACTGAATATCGGGTGGTATTGATCTTCCAGATTTAGAATTATATTCCTTATCTTCAATTGTTAAGACAATAATTTCTTGGTTAAATAACAATTATAATGCCAAATGGAAAGATATTCGGAGAGGTAATTGGTGTAAATCTAATAATTTAACAAAATCATATCATACTAAAATAGCTAAGGCAAGAAAAAACAAACTGCTACTAAACCAGCACAGCTCCTGATGCCAAACAGCAGGACTAAACACCTCCCAAACACACGTATGCTTGTTCTGGAAGTCAAAGGCAAAAACAACAAGCTGCTACTAAGCCAACACAGTTCCTAATTCCAAGCAGCATTTAAAGCCATTGCAAGCAAAGTCTATTACAAAACACACCCTCTAATTACCTTAAAGGAACAGGCACAAGTAGCTTCAATCTAACTAAAATGTTCCTGTCCCATAAACACACAATATAAAAAGTTGTATATAATATAAAATATGCAACTGTAAAACTAATACTGTTCCTTACATAGCACTTAAATAATGCAATCGAAAGTTAATAATATTATCAAAGTACACTTACTTTGAACCAAATATGCATAATAAGACTGACACATTAAAATAAATAAAAAAGCATGCCATAATATTTCAAATATTGATAAAAAGACATTCCATCTACCAAACATGGTATAAAATATAGTATAAAATATATATCAAGATCGCTCAGCCAGTCCCATGTCCCAATCACACCCGATGTTATACCCCCCATGCATCATCTTTCCAAACTCCTCAGCTTAAGGACACAGCTGATAGATAATGGGTATATAATGGTAAAAGACCTATTGGATATTATTTTAACATGTAACTACTTCTCCTTCAATGATAGATGGCTCCATCAGTTAGTTGGAGTCCCCATGGGCTCACCATGTGGGGCGAGTGTGGCCAACTTGGTCATGGCCCATTGGGAGAAGGAATTCGTGTTGGAGGGTATGTTTTGTAATAGACTTTGTTTGCAATGGCTTTAAATGTAGCAGCACTTAAGCGTGAGTTATTTTTCAAAGTCTGAAGAAGTTGTTGCAGGGCGCCGACGAAAAGCAGTATCGTGGTGCTTAATAAAATTGAAATAGTTTGTTTATTGGCATCTTGTTTGCTTATCCCTTTGGAATTTAAAAAGACCTGCTTCAGTGAGTTTGGCTACCTGGCTGAGTTTATCTTTGATGAGTTTCACCTCTCTGACTGTGCTTATTGGAGGTGTTTAGTTCTGCTGCTTGGAATTAGGAACTGTGTTGGCTTAGTAGCAGCTTGCTGTTTTTGCCTTTGACTTCCAGAACAAGCATACGTGTGTTTGGGAGGTGTTTAGTCCTGCTGTTTGGCATCAGGAGCTGTGCTGGTTTAGTAGCATACTAAAATAGCTACTAATAAATTTAATTGGTTAGTAAAAGACTATTTTATAGAAAGCAAAAACAAACTAGTTAACTCTTATTATACTAAAATGATAATAACTTCCTTTAAAATTTTCAGGAACCCTGAATATAAAGCATGGATTTTTCTTTGTATTTCCAATTGATTATACTCAAAAAACAGCATTAATACATTTAATTTAACAACAATGGCTACATTTAAAGTCAAAAACCTGTTATACTGGTATCAATTACTAGACAATGGGAAGTTACAAAATGTTGACCATATCATTAATATGTTTGAGTTAAGCAAAGATATGTGGTTAGAAATTTAAAATTGTAGACAGTTAGTCGAACATAAGATTAATCTAATGCAACCAACAGTTAGAAATTCTTTCCCCACATTCACTGATTTACTCATTATTCTGATGCACCAGAATATAATTGGAAAGAACTTCTATCTAAAACATATAAGGTACTTAAGAAATCAACAGTATGCCACAGAGAAAGCTATTGGGATTATTTTAGACGTGTTAGTAATAACTCCCCAAGTGAAGATGATAAAAACTAATACTCCAATATTCAAAACAAAGTACTTAATCACTAAGGTGGAGAATGTTCTCTTGGAAGTTCTTATATAGAATCTTTGTCACACCACATACAGTTGAATTGATGTGTAATAAAGACATAGGATGCTGGAGATGTAAATTAAGTGTTAAGCTGACTGGCAACATATATTTTACAATTGTATAAAACTTAAATATATATTGGGATAATATGAATTCTCTCTTACAGTCTGTTTTTAATGATAAATTTATGCTGATCAAATATTTTATTTTATTTAATTCACCTAGTCCTACTTGAGTCATGAAAATAAAAAATACCTTCTTTTATAACATTAGCAAGGAAATTCATCACCAAGAACTGGAAGAATCAGACAACTCCTACTATGAAGGAATTTGTACACTTAGCAACTGAAGTCTGTCATCTTGAACTTATCACAATCAAGACAAAAACATCTAGAATCACCTCTTCATAAAATATATGGTTGAAATTCAAAGAACTGCTGGATAAACAGACTTTAATAATTAACTATCAACTACTCATCACATTTCTTTTTATGTTTAAAACTTTGTTTTACAGTAGGCACCATTGTAAATAGTTATTTTAGTTGTTTATTATTGTTCATTTAAATATGTACATTTGTTTTATAATATTTACATTAACATATATTAATATTTTGTTGTTAAAGATGTCAGTATAAACAACTGAGGAAAAAAGTAAAATAAAACAAAGAAGTGTGTTGAACAGGAAACAATGGCAACAAGAAGTAAAATGTTACCAGTACAATTTCAGGAGAATTTTGTAAACAAGTGAGTATGTCTTGTGACTCAATGAGTGTTTTTTTTTTTTTTGTCATCTGAGGTAGAATGTTGATCCATGTGAACCTATGTCATCCCAGGACTATGAAAAAATCATACCAAGTATATACTTGAAGACATACAAAGCATTTAACTATGGTACAGACAGTAGATATGCTTTATAAAAATGGAGCACACATTACATTTATGCAGAATGTTTATATGAAATTAGAGTCAAAATAATTATTCTTTATAAGACTAGTGATAGGCATATTGCATATTTTGGCTACATTACCTCAGGCAGAAACAAATAGGTTAAATAGGTTCAGAGATAGTTAACTTGGCATGACGTCTAGGAAACCATTAAAGAGAGGAGCTCTATTTTCAAATTGCACTTTGAGGAGAGGAGGTTTTCTCAAGGTCACAAAATAGACATGTGGAGACCTAAAGGACTAAAACCCTGCACTACATGAAGACATAATAAGCAATTCATAGCATCTGCCCTAACCAGATCACTGTTAGAATGACAGAACAAGATCTAGAGGTGTTAGAATAAAATCAGAGAGTATGAATATGGGAAGAATAATTAAAATCAGGTAAGGACATAAGTGTTATAACTGGTAATAAAAGTGAAGATTAACTTAGTTTGGGCAATGGGTGAGTTGCTGTGCTTTAAGTAGGTGCATTTAGAAAACAGCTGTATAAAGTACATTAAATGGAAAACAAAGTGAATTTGGCAGAAACAATGTCAAAATGTGAACATGAATGGAAACTTGGAAAAAACTGAATAACTTTGACAATTTCAAAATAAAAAAAATCACAGCTCAGTAAACACAGCCAACATGAAGCACTCGGCGGAGGAAAAAGCAGCCATTCTTTAATTTGTAGTCAAACTACTTTGATCCTCTCTAGTTTTTACCATCTCATTTTTGTGAATTGCTAAATCATTTATTATGGTATCTGTGTTGCCATTCACTTGGTCAGCATTATTTTTGTATACTCCCACAGCTGTCCATCCAGCTACCACCAGCTCTTCTCCTCATTCACCACACATTTGCTGGGCCCACCTTGGCCTCCCCTGGGTACAACCTGACCCATATTCAGGGTCTGTGAAGAGATGTAGTGCAGCATCATACTGCTGCTGGGAAGTGTACCCCAACCCTCCACCACCCCACAGCAGCATCATGCACAAACTCCTGAGGAAATGATATGTCACCTATAGCATGGAGCTTGGTACGCTAATAATACTACTATTATAGCAAGCCAAAGCTGCCTTCCTCTCCTCAGGATGGGCAAGCCAGCATTGGTGACTCACTTCCATTTGCCCCTACCCAATCTCACCAGCACACTTGCTGTTAATCATACATGGGTTATGTGAGACACAGTAAGGGTTTTTCTCTCTGAGCCATGGAGACCCGATACTGTAACAACATTATTGGCATTTTAATATATGTTGAGAGAAGCAGTAAGCAATTTGTTTAGAAATTAAAACTTTTTAGTATTGCTTCTGAGCTAGCTGAAAAATGTAAGGAGGTACAGTTTACACCTTCCACTCACTTGGATGGAAATTATACTATTAAGGTAATTAACGTGTTTATTTTCCTAAAGAGTAACAGACCAATTCAGTTGCCATTAAAGATCATTTTAATTTTACTGTGAGCTTAGAATCAATTTGCAAAATGTCTGACATCTGATTTTCACTATGAAACAGAGTTCAGATGAATCCATTAATACATATATAACTGAATTAAGACATAGGTGTAAAAACTCTGAATGTGGTAGCTCCATGATTCACTATGTAGGAACATAAGATCATAGCAGATGATTGGTCAGTGGGACCATAAAATGTCTAACTGTGTATACCTTTAAGCAGACCCTTTTCAAGCACTTAATAGTACTCACCTCCCAAACTGGGCAGGGTCTTACTTGATAACCCTAGTGAAAATATGTGTCTATCCATCCAGTCATCAAGATTAGCCTTTTAGGTAGCCAAAGTAGTACTTTCTTTGACCTGTAGTAGTAAATTGTTCCATAGGCTAGAAATACATTGAGAGGGAAACATATTTCACTAGTCAGTCTTATTTATTTGTTGGTGTAGATTTGGGTCCTTAATGCAGGTATTTGTAGAGCCATTAATTTTGTAAGGAAATAGGTCAAATATGAATATGTCTTTCATGGCTCAAAAAGCAAGGCATAGCTTACCTCACAGCAATCTGTAGGTTATCAGAATAAAGAGAGTTGTGCTAATCTGTTGAGGTAGTTGATTCATTTAAGACCTTTAATTTTCTTGGTTAGACATCTTTGGAGCCTTTCCAACTAAACAATATGCTTGGATGTGTACATACCAAAGGGGGCATTGTATTCAATGATGCATCTCATAAAGGAAGAGAGCAGTGGTAGGATAACTTCTTTGGATCTTGAAAATATTCTCTTGGAAATCAACTAGGCCAGATAGAAGGTTTTCATGGCTCTGGTGGAAACATGATAATTGAATGAGAGAGTTATCCACATAAGTATCTAGGTCTCTTATGACTATCCGTCTGAAGAGGAGTCCTATATATAGCATATGAGGTGAGAACAGCATTTCTGTCAAATGCTACTACAATGCATTTTTTGTTTTGTTTTTTAGTTTGAGACCATTTTTTTCCAGAACTTACTCCTTTATTGCATTATCACTTGTGACATAGACAAATTTACATTTATACAAAAGTAATCAAATTGTATGAAATTAACATTACCAAACATTATACTTCACATATATTGCTACATATCATATAACCTAAGCAACATTACATAAATTATTCAATTCCTGACCCCCCTTTTTTAAACAAGAAACACCTTTATTAAACCATCACTTATGACATAAACAATTATATATTTATGTAAATGAAAATGAACCACACCGATACAATCCTAGTTGCAAGCATTTTACATGTATGTGCATATTCCAGTCCTTGCTGGAGCTGTTTTGTATGAGTGGGCAAGTGAACAGTTCACAGTTTGCAGTTATTATCAAATTTGGTCAACTACATCTCTGGGATATTGGCTTAGATGTCTCCAAAATAAGTGCCAAACTAGAGAAGGCCCTATGATCCCTATGGCAGCCCATTAGCTAGTTTTGCATTCATAAAGGGAACCAGCAATGTTCACAACTTAGGATCTATTAGATAGTCACATTTTAATCCAGATGTCAATGTAGGGATGTAAATGGTCTAATTTTTCAACAATACCAACATGCGGGATAGTGTCAAAAGCATTGGCCAGGTTAAAATAAGCAGTGTGCGCAGGCTGGCCACTGCCCATAGCCTCTGTATCCTTTTCAAAGAAACTCAGATCATACCATAACATGCCTTACTTTCTGGATTTACCTTTTTAAAGCAGCTTAATAGGTTCAGTTGGCAGAACCTGCCCTTCACAAAACCAGACTGATTGGGATGTAGATCAGTTAGGTTGCCTATGTCTGAAAAAATGAGTTCTGCTACGATACATTACATGGATTTGCATATAAGGATGGTCAGGCTGACAGGTATATAATTACCTGGGTCTGTATAAGGATCACTGTTATATAGGATAGTCACTGTGGATGTTCTCCAAGCACCAGAAACAAACCCTGTAGATAGGTTAAGGTTGAACAGTGTAAGTAGGGGCTCAGACAGTGCATACTGGGCATGATCAGAATGAGCCCAGTATATTGTCCAGTCCCATGAAAGTGCTATGTTTAGCCTTTGACAGGGATTCTAAGATGTATTCCAAAGTAATTTTGGGGAAACTCAATTCTCAAGGACAGTGGGAGCAAACATATGGGCAGGAGGGATAAATATGGCATTAAATTTATCTGTTAACATCTTAGCTATATCCTTGGTGTCAGAATGGGTGATATAATTATAGATGAGTTCAGTGCATTGACAGACATTATTCCTTAATTTTCTGATATAACTAAAGAAATTATTGTAAGTTTCCTTTGGAATTTAACAACCTTAAGTTCATAATCTGCTTTACATTTTCTAATAGTGTTTTTTAAGTTCCTTGCTGGCATGTTTCAGTGTACTCTTGAAGTAGGGAAATCAGACTTTCATTTTTTTCTTCTTTCATTTTACAGTTTATTAATATGGGAGTTCCACCAGAGAAGCTTATTCTTGAATTTACCATTATATTTAAGGTAAACAGGTATTGACTTTATGCAACTGTTCAGGTGCATGTAGATGTTAGAGGTGAATTCAGCAATCCTGTCATTTGGATACATTTGCAAGGAATTGTTGAGAATTTTGCAGAGATCTTCACGCTGATGTAGGTTTGCCTTGGAGAAGTCTGTAAAGATTATGTCATTTGATAATGGGGTCTTACCACTGGGGTGACAGATAAGAGGACTGATTTCTGGTCGGATTTTTACAGGGGTGAGAAAATGTGAGATGGGTGCAGGCATGGGCTAGGCTGGTAAGGACAAGGTCAATTGTATTACAGCTGGTAGTGGGCAGTTTTACAACTTGCACCAGTGCATTGGTATTAATGAAGTCTAGGAAATGCTAAGCATAACTAGCTTTAGAGGTGTAAGTGTGCCAACCAATGCTTGGGTAATCAAAGCACTCAAGTAAGAAGGTGTTCAGTTTCGTATTTAATGTCTCAATGGCACAGAGGTAATTTCTGTGATCTTTGGGTGACATTGATGGGGATCAGTAGCTATAAATGAAGTAATACTTGGATTTGTTAAGGGTGATTTGGAGCTCGAGGTTATGGTTGCAGGTAATTTGATTTTAAGGAATGCTGTTTCTAGCAAACTGTAGATCTCCCCCCCCCCAGCAATTATTCAAGGCAGTGAAAACATGATAGGCACTAAACTCTGGTAAAAAGGGAGTGCTGTCACTGCACTGAAACTATTATCTCGATATCCCTTCCTACAAAAATATGAATGTGTTTAATTTGTATTACCAAATAAAACAATAGTCAGAGGAATTAAAATGGCACATCAAAAAATATACCACTCTTAGGGTATGAATTAACTGTGGACAGAGTGGTTAATGTATGTAAATCAGCAGAATTGGCAAATATTCAGATGAAGGAGCAAAGAGCTTGCTGAAAATCTTGATCTGCGCAAATTTAAAATTAAGCTAAAAGCTGTACTACAGAGAATAATACTGTCAGGGCAAGGTACAATATGAGAACTTCTTCAAACACAATGTCAACCAACATGCAATTAAAATAGAAGAGTTTAGATCAGCAACACCACTTTGTTCTAAAAGTGGCTAGCACCAATTAATAAGAAGCTATGTATTTCACTCAGTACAAAGTGCAGGAAGTGTGGACTGCCCAATCATTTTAGCATTTTTCTCAGGCATGCAAAGGCAGAAAAAAAATATGGGCAGAAAATATTTTTTGCAAGTGATGCAAATTAAGCTGATGACTTTGTAGTCACTGACATGACTAGCTCTCTGACTAACCCATACAAGAAAAACTATGATGATTTATGAATGCTGTTGATATGTGTAGTAAAACTATATTCACTGATTATACATTGGGCACATAAATGTATTAGTGCTTCCTGTGTAAAATCACAGGATTGTTTAACTGTCTATAAAAGAGAGCATTTATTTCACTTAAACTACACACCACAGCAAAATAAAATCTTTTAAGTGAAAACTGTATTCAAAGAACTCAGTTTGCAAGGCTCAGTGTCAGTCTAAAGTTTCAGTCTTGGCATATTCTAGGAGAACTGGTACTGTGTGTATAGAAACAGGGAGCATAATTTGCTATTTCAAGTCATGTCAGGGCATCCATTGAATATTTTGGGAAAGTCTGCTTGTGAATAATCACATGTACATTTAAATGCAGCAAAAATAATAACAGCAGTAGAGTAGAAGACATTTTATCATGAGTCTTGTCTGGTAGTTAGTACAGAGGACTAAGGCTATAAAATGATACCAAACTACTTCATATAGTCCTAGGTTTGATTCCCTCTACCTTCATATGACTCAAAGTAAGTCACTTAACCAGATAGTGTTCTGGGGCAATTGGGATGTTGGACTGGGCTCCATAATGGTCTTCAGAACTGCATGCTTAGTAACAACAAACAAAAGAAAAATATATAATAATATGAGGGCATGTAAACATTGACTAGCCAAATCATACTCACTGCTTTGACTTGAAAAAACATCATCCAAATATGAACCTCTTTTAATCCCAGTTTATAACTGATCCAACCAGAAAAGAAAAATCAACAACTAATAAAAACATGCTAACCTCATGGTCAGTATTCATTACTCATGCTGATATATTGCAAGACACAGTAACTGGTTATCATCCCACATATGCAATATGGAATTTGATGGACATACAAATATGGCAACATATTCCTGGGTATGCTCAATTAAATATTTCTATTAAGCCTTACATAACCTTATAATAAAAGACTGCAGTTGGACTCTGCTTAAATTTCTAATTTTAGATTGGGCAGTAACATATTTTTCAAAGATTTCTGATTATCCTTGACTCTATATCCTCTCTGCAGAAAAGCAAAACAAAATCAAATCCTGCCTTTGAGAATAAGGCACAGATAAAGTAGGGAAATAATCCAACACCACATAATCTCCATTGTTGCAGGTCATTGAGAGAAAAAGATAAAGAAAAACTCCAAAAGACTAGAAAACCATTATATTTCTTCTGCATAAGTAAACCAAGAAGCTACTGAAAATTTAAAATAAAACTAAAACCTACTGGACAAGCAGTCCTAAATATACTATTTATTCAAACCAACTATAAATTTACCTACAAAATAAATTTCCATTTCATGCAGCCACTTCAGTAAAAGACTCAGTTTGAGATTTTAACATCACGTCTATATATGGAACATTTAATTTACATCTCATCTATATTAACACCATTAAACACTTAAAAAAAATAAATGAATATAGCTCCTTATCACCATCTGACATACCTACACTGAACAGCATAATCAGTTGCATGTTCCAATGTTGCAATTTTTAATAGCTCTGTGAAAAAACTTTGCATGCCCTTACTGTGGAAGCAACCCTACATAATCCTCCTTCACAAAGGAGGAATCTCATTTATTATGTCAAATTATACACCAATAGCTATCTTATCACCTCTCTGTAAACATTTTAAAAATGTGTAACAGCCAACAGCAACGAAAGGTCAAACCACTGCTGAAATTTCCAAAAGCAGGTTTAATAGTAAAATAAGTGGTAAAAACAGTGAATATGGTTAGCGCTTTCATGGTCTCAAACACCACTTCTTCAGACCTTCATAAAAAATTCTTTACTCTAACACATTGGTTTAAAAGAAGGTGTGTTAGAGTAAAGAATTTTTTATGAAGAAAAATTTTTATGAAGGTCTAAAGAAGTGGTGTTTGAGACCACAAAAGCACTAACCATATTCACTGCTTTTACCAGTTGTTCTACTATTAAACCTGCTTTTGGATATTTCAGCAGTGGTCTGACTTTTTGTTGCTGCTGGCTGTTACGCTGGATGGTGCTGTGTGTATAAATCTACTTGTCTATTGCTCCAGCATCTCATTTACACAAGTGGCTGTTTGGACTTTGTGTGTATATTTTAAAAATATGCATACACAAACAAATGCGTGGCCATTTAATAAAAAATTACCTACTCTCCCCAGCTCAACATGGTTTTCATCCACTCTATAATATCAAAACTGCATTCCTTTCTTTCTTGAATAATCAATCAAGACAGAAATTGGAGTAAATATGTTACTGCTCTTTTGCTAGATTCATTAAAAGCATTTGATCCTGTCTAGCAACTGTATTATTATCTGGTTTAAGTGTTATCGAACAAAACAATTTCAAGCTGTACACTAGTGAGATTCCTATATATATAGTCTATAAAAGGTGATTTTCTACGGGGATCAGTTATAGGCCCTGTACTATTTTACATAGTTATAAATGAATCAACAATGTTACAACTGTACAATAAGCAGATGGCTCAGCCGTCATATGGCAGCTCCCAGCACTAGCAAAACTATGCATTACCACTCTAGAAAACTTCAGTATCTTACAAAAATTGTAATCAGAATAACAACAAATAAAACTTGTAGACAAGATCTTTATGTTTGTGTGTTTGTGAAGCAAATGGTTCACTTGCTTGCAGTGGCATCAGTGCAATGTTGTATAGTGAAGCAAAGTGCAGTGATGTGGATGACAGAATACAGACAAAAATTTGGATTCTAATGTGTGTGTGTATGTGTGTGTGTGTGTGTGTGTGTGTGTGTGTGTGTGTGTGTGTGTGTGTGTGTGTGTGTGTGCGTGCGCGCATATACGCATGTGTGTGCATGTGTGTCTGTCTGTATGTATGTATGAGTTACTGTATGCGCAGACAACAAGGCATCAGAGAGTGTGCATTACGTAGCTTTTACTGCATGACCAGGAGTGCTGTGAGGCATGAACCTAAAGGGTGACTGCCTTGCAGTCACTAGTTGTGCGGTAGTATGTGTGTTTCATGTACACCCCAAAACACATTATTGCACTTATAAAATTTGCAGCTGTATGTACTTTTTGAGTTTGAATTTTATATTTAGTAGTTTATATTTGGTCTTTATATGTTCCGTAGTGTATATCTGCGTAAAATAGATCTTGCTGCTATTTTAACTAACTGCTTGTTACACAGGATTATATTTTCTGAACTATCTGAAATGTTTGCATACAATTATCCTGTTTAGTTATTTTAAGAATCTTTCTATCAAACTGCTGTGTTACATTGTGCCATTCCATTTGTAAATAGTTTTTGCAGCCATTTTCTCAAATCACATTTTCAATCTGAGCTGCACAAATTCAGCGCCATTGTGCAGATGGTAGTGGTCCATAGAGGGATGTTGCAAATCAGAACTAAAAATGTTAATGTTTGGAACAGATATAGATGTTTGTTGAAAATAATGTTAAAAAACATGCCCATTTTAACAAAATTAATTTTCTGCAGTGTTATTACTTTTTAACTATGTGCAATTTTGGTATACAGTTTCCAAGTTCGTCATTTTACAGGCACTTCTGTGAAATTGTTTTGTGACATTCTGTAATTCCATTTGTAAATGTTGCTTTGCAGTCACATTTGTAAATCATGTCTTGTATCATAGTTGCACAATTTTCAGACACAGATGGCCGGCAGATGGCTTTTTGAATATTTGAGCTAAAATGTTAATTTTTGGCAGAACTGTAGATATTTGTTGAAAATAATGCTTAAGCATATTTTGAGTATTTTGTTAGCTTTCTAGTGGAGATGTAATGCTTAGTGTCTGTGTTAAAAGTTTTTTATTCCTGGATCCACTTCTTCTCTCATACTTTTTAATTCCATTTTGGAAGACATTTTTTTCTGGGCCACATTCATTAATAGCAACACTAAGTGCTGCTATAATGTTGGCAGTGTGCCATGCCACCAATATGAAGAGTGCAATTTGTGCAGACCCACAAAACGGGAATGGCAGAA